>NC_079153.1:9106433-9304855 GCF_947563725.1 Argiope bruennichi | reverse complement strand
CCGAGCTTAATTTAAGAATTAACAATCACAGATCCGATATAAAAAACTTCATAAAAAATAGGACCACTGACTTCGAACTGGAGCATTTTCAAAACCATAACTTTAACAATATTAATATCTACATTCTAGAAGACAATATTAACGAATTAAACAAAAGATTAGATCTGGAAAACATTTATATTTGCAACCTGAAAACTTTATTTCCTTATGGTCTCAATAGTAAATTAAATGGGGAAGGTTATGCAGATTTAAACAATAATTGCATTTATAACAAATTTAACATTTTTAAAAAATTTCTAAATAAAGATAACTTTTCTAAAAGATTTAAAAGAGGTAAAGGGAAAGGAGGCAATTTTCAAATTATATTTGAGGAATTTCAAAATTACTGTAATCTGGAACACAATAGTGAAAACATTCACAGAATTAGGAAATACATTTTTGGTCTTAGAAATAATAAAATGAAATGGTTTTTAAATAATAAATTCGGGGAATTAGAGTTTAAAAATTCGTACACTAAATGTATTATTCTAGATCTTATTAAATGTAAACTTAACATTGGAAAAAACGATTTACTTTTTAATAATAAAAATAATGTTTACAAAGAATACTGTGTGATTAAATTCTTGGATATTTACTTCGAATATCTAAAATTACCCAAAATTATACATAATAATAATATATTTTTTCCTCTTGCAGATAAAACTAATGTATCAATAGCGTTTAGTTACACTTCAACTTTAAAGAAAAAAAATTTGTAATTATAATTACTATAGCAAAAATTTAGATAAAATAAATAAAACAGATTGTTACTGTAACAAGGAAAAATATAAAGATTTTATAGATATTGATAAAGGTCATATTATTACAGGTAATTTAAAAATTATTGAATCCAACTCTTTAAGAGATTTGATGGGAAGAGGAACAAAATTTAGATTAAGAGAAAAAATAAACCATAACAAAATTTTGATTTCTATTGGTAATGATTTGGATGTTTTTATTGCCAAATTAGCTAGAAAATACCACTGGCCTGCGGAAGGTTTCGGGGAATGGAAAGTGAGAATTTTAAAGGAAATTAAAATAAAATTGAATACTGATTTTGACAGATCTAAAGAACGTGGGATTTATTTTAGTAAAACATTAAAAAATGAAATAAAAAATTTAAAAGAAAAATTTGTTATTACAGTAATAGATAAATCAGCAAATAATTTCTGTTTAATTTGTAAATATTATTATAAAGAACTTTTAATTAATGAATATAACTCTAATGCAACTTATATGTTAAAGAACACCGGAAAAAAGGAATTAGATAAAAGAATGCTAGCTTTTGCAAAAAAAACCAAAACTAAGACTTGCTCTCTTAACTATCCTTATTTATTCCCAACAGTTAAATTTCATAAAAATCCATTAAAATTCAGATTCGTAACCTGTAGCACTGGTAGTTATAATTACTATACGGGTAAACATTTCTTTAAATACTTAAAAATTATCCTGGACAAAATAAAAAATGAAGACAACTTTATTATTTCTAGTAACAAAGAAGTATTGGATTTTCTTAAAGATAACAACATTAATAAACTTAATACTTTTGATTTCGAAAATTTATACACTAATCTACCTCATGAAAAATTAATAAAGGTCTGCACTTTTATATATGACGAATATTTAAATGAAAATATCATTCCTAAAAATAACTGGCTTGAGTTATGTAATTTTAATATTACTGAAAATTACGTGTTTAATGGTATTAATTTTTATAAACAAGTCAAGGGCATTCCAATGGGGACAGCTTTCTCAAGTGCTTTAGCTAATATTTTCCTGCATTACTATGAGAAAAAAATAATTAAATATAATTTAATAAACGGGTGGAGATATATTGATGACCTACTTTTGATTAACTTCGACAATACTAATATTATTACTAATTGCTATCCAAAAGATTTAATTCTAAAAGATACAAATATAAATCAACTTGAGGCTACCTTTCTGGATTTAAAAATCGAAATTGCTAATGATAAAACAATAGTTGGTATATACGATAAAAGGGATGATTTCAACTTTAAAATAACAAAACTATGTAACTACCATTCCAATCTAAACTCTAAAATTTTCAAAAATCTAATTTTCTCACAAGTTAACAGGATCAAAAGGGTTTGCAATAATAAAAATTCTTATATTGAAGCATCAAATATCCTCCTTAAAAATTTAATTAAAAATGATTTTCCTAGAAATTACTGTAATGTCAATTTTTTAATTAAACAAGGTATGGTTTGGGATTAATCTTTTGGCTTAAATAAAAATAGAAATTTACTTGCATATTGGATCACTCAATAGATGGCGCTGGGTGCCTACCTCTGTTTACATAATTTAACCGTTAACTTTCAAAAACAGGAAATCACAATCGATTGTTTAAAGTTTCATTCACTGTTGGAAGGTATGTTCTGGCCTTTTTGTTTTTAATTTTAATTTTAATGCTGTTTTTGTTTTTATTGTTATTGTTTTCATTGTATTTTTACTTTGTGGTTTTTTTCTAATTTGTTATTTTGTATTTCCTTTCTGTTAAAATGGTATATCTCTTGAGCATAATTTCGGGGGATTTTCGGGTCACGAGGAATCATTATTAGACTTAATGTCTGTATGTCCTCACAGAAAAAATCCCTTTATTTGAATCCCTGCCTGAGGGTGACCCTTGAAAAAGTCTTCAGGCCGGATTCTTTTTTAATATTTTTTAATAATTTTTTTGGTTTAATTTTTATTTGATTTTGTTTTTCCTATTAACTTGATTCTAATACTTTTGTATAAATTCATCTGTGTTTTAGAAGTAGCTGCAATTGCGCTCTCTAAATACTATGAAGTTCCTTTTTGGTTTTAGTTTAAATAGATAATAAATTTTAGTTGCGATTTCGAAACTGTTTTGTTTCGTTTTCATTTTAGTTTCGTTTTCAAACTTTTTCTTACTTTAGATTGGTTACTCGTTCTTGCATTTGGTTGGAATTTAGCTGCAGGTGCGCTGTTCCACGAACTGCAAAATTTTTAAATAAAATATTTTTAATAGTTTTTTTTGGTGGTGGTGGGGGGTTCAATAGGTTTTTTGGTGTATTGCCTAAAAAATTTAAGAATTTTCAGATCATTTTTCCTGATTTTACTTTTTCGAGAATTCCTTGTTTTTGGCGTTTAGGAGATATATTTTCATTTTAATAAATAAATTAAACTATGCAAAAAGTTAATAACGAATTTATCATAGCGCATGGCCCGTCGCGCGCTCTACCAAGGGGCACTGTGGATAGCTTTGTGTCAGGAGCATTCACGGAGAAAAAATTACTGACACAATTGTTTTGTTTAAAAAATCTTAAAAATACAAAAAAATATAAAATTTGTGGAAACGGAAAGTGTAAGACATGTCCTTTGGCAGATAAGGAACAGATCAAAAATGAAAACTCAAAATTACAAACATTCTGTAAAAACAAAAATTTGATTTATCTCCTTAATTGTTCAGAATGTAATTTAAAATATATTGGCCAAACTAGCACCGAGCTTAATTTAAGAATTAACAATCACAGATCCGATATAAAAAACTTCATAAAAAATAGGACCACTGACTTCGAACTGGAGCATTTTCAAAACCATAACTTTAACAATATTAATATCTACATTCTAGAAGACAATATTAACGAATTAAACAAAAGATTAGATCTGGAAAACATTTATATTTGCAACCTGAAAACTTTATTTCCTTATGGTCTCAATAGTAAATTAAATGGGGAAGGTTATGCAGATTTAAACAATAATTGCATTTATAACAAATTTAACATTTTTAAAAATTTTCTAAATAAAGATAACTTTTCTAAAAGATTTAAAAGAGGTAAAGGGAAAGGAGGCAATTTTCAAATTATATTTGAGGAATTTCAAAATTACTGTAATCTGGAACACAATAGTGAAAACATTCACAGAATTAGGAAATACATTTTTGGTCTTAGAAATAATAAAATGAAATGGTTTTTAAATAATAAATTCGGGGAATTAGAGTTTAAAAATTCGTACACTAAATGTATTATTCTAGATCTTATTAAATGTAAACTTAACATTGGAAAAAACGATTTACTTTTTAATAATAAAAATAATGTTTACAAAGAATACTGTGTGATTAAATTCTTGGATATTTACTTCGAATATCTAAAATTACCCAAAATTATACATAATAATAATATATTTTTTCCTCTTGCAGATAAAACTAATGTATCAATAGCGTTTAGTTACACTTCAACTTTAAAGAAAAAAATTTGTAATTATAATTACTATAGCAAAAATTTAGATAAAATAAATAAAACAGATTGTTACTGTAACAAGGAAAAATATAAAGATTTTATAGATATTGATAAAGGTCATATTATTACAGGTAATTTAAAAATTATTGAATCCAACTCTTTAAGAGATTTGATGGGAAGAGGAACAAAATTTAGATTAAGAGAAAAAATAAACCATAACAAAATTTTGATTTCTATTGGTAATGATTTGGATGTTTTTATTGCCAAATTAGCTAGAAAATACCACTGGCCTGCGGAAGGTTTCGGGGAATGGAAAGTGAGAATTTTAAAGGAAATTAAAATAAAATTGAATACTGATTTTGACAGATCTAAAGAACGTGGGATTTATTTTAGTAAAACATTAAAAAATGAAATAAAAAATTTAAAAGAAAAATTTGTTATTACAGTAATAGATAAATCAGCAAATAATTTCTGTTTAATTTGTAAATATTATTATAAAGAACTTTTAATTAATGAATATAACTCTAATGCAACTTATATGTTAAAGAACACCGGAAAAAAGGAATTAGATAAAAGAATGCTAGCTTTTGCAAAAAAAACCAAAACTAAGACTTGCTCTCTTAACTATCCTTATTTATTCCCAACAGTTAAATTTCATAAAAATCCATTAAAATTCAGATTCGTAACCTGTAGCACTGGTAGTTATAATTACTATACGGGTAAACATTTCTTTAAATACTTAAAAATTATCCTGGACAAAATAAAAAATGAAGACAACTTTATTATTTCTAGTAACAAAGAAGTATTGGATTTTCTTAAAGATAACAACATTAATAAACTTAATACTTTTGATTTCGAAAATTTATACACTAATCTACCTCATGAAAAATTAATAAAGGTCTGCACTTTTATATATGACGAATATTTAAATGAAAATATCATTCCTAAAAATAACTGGCTTGAGTTATGTAATTTTAATATTACTGAAAATTACGTGTTTAATGGTATTAATTTTTATAAACAAGTCAAGGGCATTCCAATGGGGACAGCTTTCTCAAGTGCTTTAGCTAATATTTTCCTGCATTACTATGAGAAAAAAATAATTAAATATAATTTAATAAACGGGTGGAGATATATTGATGACCTACTTTTGATTAACTTCGACAATACTAATATTATTACTAATTGCTATCCAAAAGATTTAATTCTAAAAGATACAAATATAAATCAACTTGAGGCTACCTTTCTGGATTTAAAAATCGAAATTGCTAATGATAAAACAATAGTTGGTATATACGATAAAAGGGATGATTTCAACTTTAAAATAACAAAACTATGTAACTACCATTCCAATCTAAACTCTAAAATTTTCAAAAATCTAATTTTCTCACAAGTTAACAGGATCAAAAGGGTTTGCAATAATAAAAATTCTTATATTGAAGCATCAAATATCCTCCTTAAAAATTTAATTAAAAATGATTTTCCTAGAAATTACTGTAATGTCAATTTTTTAATTAAACAAGGTATGGTTTGGGATTAATCTTTTGGCTTAAATAAAAATAGAAATTTACTTGCATATTGGATCACTCAATAGATGGCGCTGGGTGCCTACCTCTGTTTACATAATTTAACCGTTAACTTTCAAAAACAGGAAATCACAATCGATTGTTTAAAGTTTCATTCACTGTTGGAAGGTATGTTCTGGCCTTTTTGTTTTTAATTTTAATTTTAATGCTGTTTTTGTTTTTATTGTTATTGTTTTCATTGTATTTTTACTTTGTGGTTTTTTTCTAATTTGTTATTTTGTATTTCCTTTCTGTTAAAATGGTATATCTCTTGAGCATAATTTCGGGGGATTTTCGGGTCACGAGGAATCATTATTAGACTTAATGTCTGTATGTCCTCACAGAAAAAATCCCTTTATTTGAATCCCTGCCTGAGGGTGACCCTTGAAAAAGTCTTCAGGCCGGATTCTTTTTTAATATTTTTTAATAATTTTTTTGGTTTAATTTTTATTTGATTTTGTTTTTCCTATTAACTTGATTCTAATACTTTTGTATAAATTCATCTGTGTTTTAGAAGTAGCTGCAATTGCGCTCTCTAAATACTATGAAGTTCCTTTTTGGTTTTAGTTTAAATAGATAATAAATTTTAGTTGCGATTTCGAAACTGTTTTGTTTCGTTTTCATTTTAGTTTCGTTTTCAAACTTTTTCTTACTTTAGATTGGTTACTCGTTCTTGCATTTGGTTGGAATTTAGCTGCAGGTGCGCTGTTCCACGAACTGCAAAATTTTTAAATAAAATATTTTTAATAGTTTTTTTTGGTGGTGGTGGGGGGTTCAATAGGTTTTTTGGTGTATTGCCTAAAAAATTTAAGAATTTTCAGATCATTTTTCCTGATTTTACTTTTTCGAGAATTCCTTGTTTTTGGCGTTTAGGAGATATATTTTCATTTTAATAAATAAATTAAACTATGCAAAAAGTTAATAACGAATTTATCATAGCGCATGGCCCGTCGCGCGCTCTACCAAGGGGCACTGTGGATAGCTTTGTGTCAGGAGCATTCACGGAGAAAAAATTACTGACACAATTGTTTTGTTTAAAAAATCTTAAAAATACAAAAAAATATAAAATTTGTGGAAACGGAAAGTGTAAGACATGTCCTTTGGCAGATAAGGAACAGATCAAAAATGAAAACTCAAAATTACAAACATTCTGTAAAAACAAAAATTTGATTTATCTCCTTAATTGTTCAGAATGTAATTTAAAATATATTGGCCAAACTAGCACCGAGCTTAATTTAAGAATTAACAATCACAGATCCGATATAAAAAACTTCATAAAAAATAGGACCACTGACTTCGAACTGGAGCATTTTCAAAACCATAACTTTAACAATATTAATATCTACATTCTAGAAGACAATATTAACGAATTAAACAAAAGATTAGATCTGGAAAACATTTATATTTGCAACCTGAAAACTTTATTTCCTTATGGTCTCAATAGTAAATTAAATGGGGAAGGTTATGCAGATTTAAACAATAATTGCATTTATAACAAATTTAACATTTTTAAAAATTTTCTAAATAAAGATAACTTTTCTAAAAGATTTAAAAGAGGTAAAGGGAAAGGAGGCAATTTTCAAATTATATTTGAGGAATTTCAAAATTACTGTAATCTGGAACACAATAGTGAAAACATTCACAGAATTAGGAAATACATTTTTGGTCTTAGAAATAATAAAATGAAATGGTTTTTAAATAATAAATTCGGGGAATTAGAGTTTAAAAATTCGTACACTAAATGTATTATTCTAGATCTTATTAAATGTAAACTTAACATTGGAAAAAACGATTTACTTTTTAATAATAAAAATAATGTTTACAAAGAATACTGTGTGATTAAATTCTTGGATATTTACTTCGAATATCTAAAATTACCCAAAATTATACATAATAATAATATATTTTTTCCTCTTGCAGATAAAACTAATGTATCAATAGCGTTTAGTTACACTTCAACTTTAAAGAAAAAAATTTGTAATTATAATTACTATAGCAAAAATTTAGATAAAATAAATAAAACAGATTGTTACTGTAACAAGGAAAAATATAAAGATTTTATAGATATTGATAAAGGTCATATTATTACAGGTAATTTAAAAATTATTGAATCCAACTCTTTAAGAGATTTGATGGGAAGAGGAACAAAATTTAGATTAAGAGAAAAAATAAACCATAACAAAATTTTGATTTCTATTGGTAATGATTTGGATGTTTTTATTGCCAAATTAGCTAGAAAATACCACTGGCCTGCGGAAGGTTTCGGGGAATGGAAAGTGAGAATTTTAAAGGAAATTAAAATAAAATTGAATACTGATTTTGACAGATCTAAAGAACGTGGGATTTATTTTAGTAAAACATTAAAAAATGAAATAAAAAATTTAAAAGAAAAATTTGTTATTACAGTAATAGATAAATCAGCAAATAATTTCTGTTTAATTTGTAAATATTATTATAAAGAACTTTTAATTAATGAATATAACTCTAATGCAACTTATATGTTAAAGAACACCGGAAAAAAGGAATTAGATAAAAGAATGCTAGCTTTTGCAAAAAAAACCAAAACTAAGACTTGCTCTCTTAACTATCCTTATTTATTCCCAACAGTTAAATTTCATAAAAATCCATTAAAATTCAGATTCGTAACCTGTAGCACTGGTAGTTATAATTACTATACGGGTAAACATTTCTTTAAATACTTAAAAATTATCCTGGACAAAATAAAAAATGAAGACAACTTTATTATTTCTAGTAACAAAGAAGTATTGGATTTTCTTAAAGATAACAACATTAATAAACTTAATACTTTTGATTTCGAAAATTTATACACTAATCTACCTCATGAAAAATTAATAAAGGTCTGCACTTTTATATATGACGAATATTTAAATGAAAATATCATTCCTAAAAATAACTGGCTTGAGTTATGTAATTTTAATATTACTGAAAATTACGTGTTTAATGGTATTAATTTTTATAAACAAGTCAAGGGCATTCCAATGGGGACAGCTTTCTCAAGTGCTTTAGCTAATATTTTCCTGCATTACTATGAGAAAAAAATAATTAAATATAATTTAATAAACGGGTGGAGATATATTGATGACCTACTTTTGATTAACTTCGACAATACTAATATTATTACTAATTGCTATCCAAAAGATTTAATTCTAAAAGATACAAATATAAATCAACTTGAGGCTACCTTTCTGGATTTAAAAATCGAAATTGCTAATGATAAAACAATAGTTGGTATATACGATAAAAGGGATGATTTCAACTTTAAAATAACAAAACTATGTAACTACCATTCCAATCTAAACTCTAAAATTTTCAAAAATCTAATTTTCTCACAAGTTAACAGGATCAAAAGGGTTTGCAATAATAAAAATTCTTATATTGAAGCATCAAATATCCTCCTTAAAAATTTAATTAAAAATGATTTTCCTAGAAATTACTGTAATGTCAATTTTTTAATTAAACAAGGTATGGTTTGGGATTAATCTTTTGGCTTAAATAAAAATAGAAATTTACTTGCATATTGGATCACTCAATAGATGGCGCTGGGTGCCTACCTCTGTTTACATAATTTAACCGTTAACTTTCAAAAACAGGAAATCACAATCGATTGTTTAAAGTTTCATTCACTGTTGGAAGGTATGTTCTGGCCTTTTTGTTTTTAATTTTAATTTTAATGCTGTTTTTGTTTTTATTGTTATTGTTTTCATTGTATTTTTACTTTGTGGTTTTTTTCTAATTTGTTATTTTGTATTTCCTTTCTGTTAAAATGGTATATCTCTTGAGCATAATTTCGGGGGATTTTCGGGTCACGAGGAATCATTATTAGACTTAATGTCTGTATGTCCTCACAGAAAAAATCCCTTTATTTGAATCCCTGCCTGAGGGTGACCCTTGAAAAAGTCTTCAGGCCGGATTCTTTTTTAATATTTTTTAATAATTTTTTTGGTTTAATTTTTATTTGATTTTGTTTTTCCTATTAACTTGATTCTAATACTTTTGTATAAATTCATCTGTGTTTTAGAAGTAGCTGCAATTGCGCTCTCTAAATACTATGAAGTTCCTTTTTGGTTTTAGTTTAAATAGATAATAAATTTTAGTTGCGATTTCGAAACTGTTTTGTTTCGTTTTCATTTTAGTTTCGTTTTCAAACTTTTTCTTACTTTAGATTGGTTACTCGTTCTTGCATTTGGTTGGAATTTAGCTGCAGGTGCGCTGTTCCACGAACTGCAAAATTTTTAAATAAAATATTTTTAATAGTTTTTTTTGGTGGTGGTGGGGGGTTCAATAGGTTTTTTGGTGTATTGCCTAAAAAATTTAAGAATTTTCAGATCATTTTTCCTGATTTTACTTTTTCGAGAATTCCTTGTTTTTGGCGTTTAGGAGATATATTTTCATTTTAATAAATAAATTAAACTATGCAAAAAGTTAATAACGAATTTATCATAGCGCATGGCCCGTCGCGCGCTCTACCAAGGGGCACTGTGGATAGCTTTGTGTCAGGAGCATTCACGGAGAAAAAATTACTGACACAATTGTTTTGTTTAAAAAATCTTAAAAATACAAAAAAATATAAAATTTGTGGAAACGGAAAGTGTAGGACATGTCCTTTGGCAGATAAGGAACAGATCAAAAATGAAAACTCAAAATTACAAACATTCTGTAAAAACAAAAATTTGATTTATCTCCTTAATTGTTCAGAATGTAATTTAAAATATATTGGCCAAACTAGCACCGAGCTTAATTTAAGAATTAACAATCACAGATCCGATATAAAAAACTTCATAAAAAATAGGACCACTGACTTCGAACTGGAGCATTTTCAAAACCATAACTTTAACAATATTAATATCTACATTCTAGAAGACAATATTAACGAATTAAACAAAAGATTAGATCTGGAAAACATTTATATTTGCAACCTGAAAACTTTATTTCCTTATGGTCTCAATAGTAAATTAAATGGGGAAGGTTATGCAGATTTAAACAATAATTGCATTTATAACAAATTTAACATTTTTAAAAATTTTCTAAATAAAGATAACTTTTCTAAAAGATTTAAAAGAGGTAAAGGGAAAGGAGGCAATTTTCAAATTATATTTGAGGAATTTCAAAATTACTGTAATCTGGAACACAATAGTGAAAACATTCACAGAATTAGGAAATACATTTTTGGTCTTAGAAATAATAAAATGAAATGGTTTTTAAATAATAAATTCGGGGAATTAGAGTTTAAAAATTCGTACACTAAATGTATTATTCTAGATCTTATTAAATGTAAACTTAACATTGGAAAAAACGATTTACTTTTTAATAATAAAAATAATGTTTACAAAGAATACTGTGTGATTAAATTCTTGGATATTTACTTCGAATATCTAAAATTACCCAAAATTATACATAATAATAATATATTTTTTCCTCTTGCAGATAAAACTAATGTATCAATAGCGTTTAGTTACACTTCAACTTTAAAGAAAAAAATTTGTAATTATAATTACTATAGCAAAAATTTAGATAAAATAAATAAAACAGATTGTTACTGTAACAAGGAAAAATATAAAGATTTTATAGATATTGATAAAGGTCATATTATTACAGGTAATTTAAAAATTATTGAATCCAACTCTTTAAGAGATTTGATGGGAAGAGGAACAAAATTTAGATTAAGAGAAAAAATAAACCATAACAAAATTTTGATTTCTATTGGTAATGATTTGGATGTTTTTATTGCCAAATTAGCTAGAAAATACCACTGGCCTGCGGAAGGTTTCGGGGAATGGAAAGTGAGAATTTTAAAGGAAATTAAAATAAAATTGAATACTGATTTTGACAGATCTAAAGAACGTGGGATTTATTTTAGTAAAACATTAAAAAATGAAATGAAAAATTTAAAAGAAAAATTTGTTATTACAGTAATAGATAAATCAGCAAATAATTTCTGTTTAATTTGTAAATATTATTATAAAGAACTTTTAATTAATGAATATAACTCTAATGCAACTTATATGTTAAAGAACACCGGAAAAAAGGAATTAGATAAAAGAATGCTAGCTTTTGCAAAAAAAACCAAAACTAAGACTTGCTCTCTTAACTATCCTTATTTATTCCCAACAGTTAAATTTCATAAAAATCCATTAAAATTCAGATTCGTAACCTGTAGCACTGGTAGTTATAATTACTATACGGGTAAACATTTCTTTAAATACTTAAAAATTATCCTGGACAAAATAAAAAATGAAGACAACTTTATTATTTCTAGTAACAAAGAAGTATTGGATTTTCTTAAAGATAACAACATTAATAAACTTAATACTTTTGATTTCGAAAATTTATACACTAATCTACCTCATGAAAAATTAATAAAGGTCTGCACTTTTATATATGACGAATATTTAAATGAAAATATCATTCCTAAAAATAACTGGCTTGAGTTATGTAATTTTAATATTACTGAAAATTACGTGTTTAATGGTATTAATTTTTATAAACAAGTCAAGGGCATTCCAATGGGGACAGCTTTCTCAAGTGCTTTAGCTAATATTTTCCTGCATTACTATGAGAAAAAAATAATTAAATATAATTTAATAAACGGGTGGAGATATATTGATGACCTACTTTTGATTAACTTCGACAATACTAATATTATTACTAATTGCTATCCAAAAGATTTAATTCTAAAAGATACAAATATAAATCAACTTGAGGCTACCTTTCTGGATTTAAAAATCGAAATTGCTAATGATAAAACAATAGTTGGTATATACGATAAAAGGGATGATTTCAACTTTAAAATAACAAAACTATGTAACTACCATTCCAATCTAAACTCTAAAATTTTCAAAAATCTAATTTTCTCACAAGTTAACAGGATCAAAAGGGTTTGCAATAATAAAAATTCTTATATTGAAGCATCAAATATCCTCCTTAAAAATTTAATTAAAAATGATTTTCCTAGAAATTACTGTAATGTCAATTTTTTAATTAAACAAGGTATGGTTTGGGATTAATCTTTTGGCTTAAATAAAAATAGAAATTTACTTGCATATTGGATCACTCAATAGATGGCGCTGGGTGCCTACCTCTGTTTACATAATTTAACCGTTAACTTTCAAAAACAGGAAATCACAATCGATTGTTTAAAGTTTCATTCACTGTTGGAAGGTATGTTCTGGCCTTTTTGTTTTTAATTTTAATTTTAATGCTGTTTTTGTTTTTATTGTTATTGTTTTCATTGTATTTTTACTTTGTGGTTTTTTTCTAATTTGTTATTTTGTATTTCCTTTCTGTTAAAATGGTATATCTCTTGAGCATAATTTCGGGGGATTTTCGGGTCACGAGGAATCATTATTAGACTTAATGTCTGTATGTCCTCACAGAAAAAATCCCTTTATTTGAATCCCTGCCTGAGGGCGACCCTTGAAAAAGTCTTCAGGCCGGATTCTTTTTTAATATTTTTTAATAATTTTTTTGGTTTAATTTTTATTTGATTTTGTTTTTCCTATTAACTTGATTCTAATACTTTTGTATAAATTCATCTGTGTTTTAGAAGTAGCTGCAATTGCGCTCTCTAAATACTATGAAGTTCCTTTTTGGTTTTAGTTTAAATAGATAATAAATTTTAGTTGCGATTTCGAAACTGTTTTGTTTCGTTTTCATTTTAGTTTCGTTTTCAAACTTTTTCTTACTTTAGATTGGTTACTCGTTCTTGCATTTGGTTGGAATTTAGCTGCAGGTGCGCTGTTCCACGAACTGCAAAATTTTTAAATAAAATATTTTTAATAGTTTTTTTTGGTGGTGGTGGGGGGTTCAATAGGTTTTTTGGTGTATTGCCTAAAAAATTTAAGAATTTTCAGATCATTTTTCCTGATTTTACTTTTTCGAGAATTCCTTGTTTTTGGCGTTTAGGAGATATATTTTCATTTTAATAAATAAATTAAACTATGCAAAAAGTTAATAACGAATTTATCATAGCGCATGGCCCGTCGCGCGCTCTACCAAGGGGCACTGTGGATAGCTTTGTGTCAGGAGCATTCACGGAGAAAAAATTACTGACACAATTGTTTTGTTTAAAAAATCTTAAAAATACAAAAAAATATAAAATTTGTGGAAACGGAAAGTGTAGGACATGTCCTTTGGCAGATAAGGAACAGATCAAAAATGAAAACTCAAAATTACAAACATTCTGTAAAAACAAAAATTTGATTTATCTCCTTAATTGTTCAGAATGTAATTTAAAATATATTGGCCAAACTAGCACCGAGCTTAATTTAAGAATTAACAATCACAGATCCGATATAAAAAACTTCATAAAAAATAGGACCACTGACTTCGAACTGGAGCATTTTCAAAACCATAACTTTAACAATATTAATATCTACATTCTAGAAGACAATATTAACGAATTAAACAAAAGATTAGATCTGGAAAACATTTATATTTGCAACCTGAAAACTTTATTTCCTTATGGTCTCAATAGTAAATTAAATGGGGAAGGTTATGCAGATTTAAACAATAATTGCATTTATAACAAATTTAACATTTTTAAAAATTTTCTAAATAAAGATAACTTTTCTAAAAGATTTAAAAGAGGTAAAGGGAAAGGAGGCAATTTTCAAATTATATTTGAGGAATTTCAAAATTACTGTAATCTGGAACACAATAGTGAAAACATTCACAGAATTAGGAAATACATTTTTGGTCTTAGAAATAATAAAATGAAATGGTTTTTAAATAATAAATTCGGGGAATTAGAGTTTAAAAATTCGTACACTAAATGTATTATTCTAGATCTTATTAAATGTAAACTTAACATTGGAAAAAACGATTTACTTTTTAATAATAAAAATAATGTTTACAAAGAATACTGTGTGATTAAATTCTTGGATATTTACTTCGAATATCTAAAATTACCCAAAATTATACATAATAATAATATATTTTTTCCTCTTGCAGATAAAACTAATGTATCAATAGCGTTTAGTTACACTTCAACTTTAAAGAAAAAAATTTGTAATTATAATTACTATAGCAAAAATTTAGATAAAATAAATAAAACAGATTGTTACTGTAACAAGGAAAAATATAAAGATTTTATAGATATTGATAAAGGTCATATTATTACAGGTAATTTAAAAATTATTGAATCCAACTCTTTAAGAGATTTGATGGGAAGAGGAACAAAATTTAGATTAAGAGAAAAAATAAACCATAACAAAATTTTGATTTCTATTGGTAATGATTTGGATGTTTTTATTGCCAAATTAGCTAGAAAATACCACTGGCCTGCGGAAGGTTTCGGGGAATGGAAAGTGAGAATTTTAAAGGAAATTAAAATAAAATTGAATACTGATTTTGACAGATCTAAAGAACGTGGGATTTATTTTAGTAAAACATTAAAAAATGAAATAAAAAATTTAAAAGAAAAATTTGTTATTACAGTAATAGATAAATCAGCAAATAATTTCTGTTTAATTTGTAAATATTATTATAAAGAACTTTTAATTAATGAATATAACTCTAATGCAACTTATATGTTAAAGAACACCGGAAAAAAGGAATTAGATAAAAGAATGCTAGCTTTTGCAAAAAAAACCAAAACTAAGACTTGCTCTCTTAACTATCCTTATTTATTCCCAACAGTTAAATTTCATAAAAATCCATTAAAATTCAGATTCGTAACCTGTAGCACTGGTAGTTATAATTACTATACGGGTAAACATTTCTTTAAATACTTAAAAATTATCCTGGACAAAATAAAAAATGAAGACAACTTTATTATTTCTAGTAACAAAGAAGTATTGGATTTTCTTAAAGATAACAACATTAATAAACTTAATACTTTTGATTTCGAAAATTTATACACTAATCTACCTCATGAAAAATTAATAAAGGTCTGCACTTTTATATATGACGAATATTTAAATGAAAATATCATTCCTAAAAATAACTGGCTTGAGTTATGTAATTTTAATATTACTGAAAATTACGTGTTTAATGGTATTAATTTTTATAAACAAGTCAAGGGCATTCCAATGGGGACAGCTTTCTCAAGTGCTTTAGCTAATATTTTCCTGCATTACTATGAGAAAAAAATAATTAAATATAATTTAATAAACGGGTGGAGATATATTGATGACCTACTTTTGATTAACTTCGACAATACTAATATTATTACTAATTGCTATCCAAAAGATTTAATTCTAAAAGATACAAATATAAATCAACTTGAGGCTACCTTTCTGGATTTAAAAATCGAAATTGCTAATGATAAAACAATAGTTGGTATATACGATAAAAGGGATGATTTCAACTTTAAAATAACAAAACTATGTAACTACCATTCCAATCTAAACTCTAAAATTTTCAAAAATCTAATTTTCTCACAAGTTAACAGGATCAAAAGGGTTTGCAATAATAAAAATTCTTATATTGAAGCATCAAATATCCTCCTTAAAAATTTAATTAAAAATGATTTTCCTAGAAATTACTGTAATGTCAATTTTTTAATTAAACAAGGTATGGTTTGGGATTAATCTTTTGGCTTAAATAAAAATAGAAATTTACTTGCATATTGGATCACTCAATAGATGGCGCTGGGTGCCTACCTCTGTTTACATAATTTAACCGTTAACTTTCAAAAACAGGAAATCACAATCGATTGTTTAAAGTTTCATTCACTGTTGGAAGGTATGTTCTGGCCTTTTTGTTTTTAATTTTAATTTTAATGCTGTTTTTGTTTTTATTGTTATTGTTTTCATTGTATTTTTACTTTGTGGTTTTTTTCTAATTTGTTATTTTGTATTTCCTTTCTGTTAAAATGGTATATCTCTTGAGCATAATTTCGGGGGATTTTCGGGTCACGAGGAATCATTATTAGACTTAATGTCTGTATGTCCTCACAGAAAAAATCCCTTTATTTGAATCCCTGCCTGAGGGTGACCCTTGAAAAAGTCTTCAGGCCGGATTCTTTTTTAATATTTTTTAATAATTTTTTTGGTTTAATTTTTATTTGATTTTGTTTTTCCTATTAACTTGATTCTAATACTTTTGTATAAATTCATCTGTGTTTTAGAAGTAGCTGCAATTGCGCTCTCTAAATACTATGAAGTTCCTTTTTGGTTTTAGTTTAAATAGATAATAAATTTTAGTTGCGATTTCGAAACTGTTTTGTTTCGTTTTCATTTTAGTTTCGTTTTCAAACTTTTTCTTACTTTAGATTGGTTACTCGTTCTTGCATTTGGTTGGAATTTAGCTGCAGGTGCGCTGTTCCACGAACTGCAAAATTTTTAAATAAAATATTTTTAATAGTTTTTTTTGGTGGTGGTGGGGGGTTCAATAGGTTTTTTGGTGTATTGCCTAAAAAATTTAAGAATTTTCAGATCATTTTTCCTGATTTTACTTTTTCGAGAATTCCTTGTTTTTGGCGTTTAGGAGATATATTTTCATTTTAATAAATAAATTAAACTATGCAAAAAGTTAATAACGAATTTATCATAGCGCATGGCCCGTCGCGCGCTCTACCAAGGGGCACTGTGGATAGCTTTGTGTCAGGAGCATTCACGGAGAAAAAATTACTGACACAATTGTTTTGTTTAAAAAATCTTAAAAATACAAAAAAATATAAAATTTGTGGAAACGGAAAGTGTAGGACATGTCCTTTGGCAGATAAGGAACAGATCAAAAATGAAAACTCAAAATTACAAACATTCTGTAAAAACAAAAATTTGATTTATCTCCTTAATTGTTCAGAATGTAATTTAAAATATATTGGCCAAACTAGCACCGAGCTTAATTTAAGAATTAACAATCACAGATCCGATATAAAAAACTTCATAAAAAATAGGACCACTGACTTCGAACTGGAGCATTTTCAAAACCATAACTTTAACAATATTAATATCTACATTCTAGAAGACAATATTAACGAATTAAACAAAAGATTAGATCTGGAAAACATTTATATTTGCAACCTGAAAACTTTATTTCCTTATGGTCTCAATAGTAAATTAAATGGGGAAGGTTATGCAGATTTAAACAATAATTGCATTTATAACAAATTTAACATTTTTAAAAATTTTCTAAATAAAGATAACTTTTCTAAAAGATTTAAAAGAGGTAAAGGGAAAGGAGGCAATTTTCAAATTATATTTGAGGAATTTCAAAATTACTGTAATCTGGAACACAATAGTGAAAACATTCACAGAATTAGGAAATACATTTTTGGTCTTAGAAATAATAAAATGAAATGGTTTTTAAATAATAAATTCGGGGAATTAGAGTTTAAAAATTCGTACACTAAATGTATTATTCTAGATCTTATTAAATGTAAACTTAACATTGGAAAAAACGATTTACTTTTTAATAATAAAAATAATGTTTACAAAGAATACTGTGTGATTAAATTCTTGGATATTTACTTCGAATATCTAAAATTACCCAAAATTATACATAATAATAATATATTTTTTCCTCTTGCAGATAAAACTAATGTATCAATAGCGTTTAGTTACACTTCAACTTTAAAGAAAAAAATTTGTAATTATAATTACTATAGCAAAAATTTAGATAAAATAAATAAAACAGATTGTTACTGTAACAAGGAAAAATATAAAGATTTTATAGATATTGATAAAGGTCATATTATTACAGGTAATTTAAAAATTATTGAATCCAACTCTTTAAGAGATTTGATGGGAAGAGGAACAAAATTTAGATTAAGAGAAAAAATAAACCATAACAAAATTTTGATTTCTATTGGTAATGATTTGGATGTTTTTATTGCCAAATTAGCTAGAAAATACCACTGGCCTGCGGAAGGTTTCGGGGAATGGAAAGTGAGAATTTTAAAGGAAATTAAAATAAAATTGAATACTGATTTTGACAGATCTAAAGAACGTGGGATTTATTTTAGTAAAACATTAAAAAATGAAATAAAAAATTTAAAAGAAAAATTTGTTATTACAGTAATAGATAAATCAGCAAATAATTTCTGTTTAATTTGTAAATATTATTATAAAGAACTTTTAATTAATGAATATAACTCTAATGCAACTTATATGTTAAAGAACACCGGAAAAAAGGAATTAGATAAAAGAATGCTAGCTTTTGCAAAAAAAACCAAAACTAAGACTTGCTCTCTTAACTATCCTTATTTATTCCCAACAGTTAAATTTCATAAAAATCCATTAAAATTCAGATTCGTAACCTGTAGCACTGGTAGTTATAATTACTATACGGGTAAACATTTCTTTAAATACTTAAAAATTATCCTGGACAAAATAAAAAATGAAGACAACTTTATTATTTCTAGTAACAAAGAAGTATTGGATTTTCTTAAAGATAACAACATTAATAAACTTAATACTTTTGATTTCGAAAATTTATACACTAATCTACCTCATGAAAAATTAATAAAGGTCTGCACTTTTATATATGACGAATATTTAAATGAAAATATCATTCCTAAAAATAACTGGCTTGAGTTATGTAATTTTAATATTACTGAAAATTACGTGTTTAATGGTATTAATTTTTATAAACAAGTCAAGGGCATTCCAATGGGGACAGCTTTCTCAAGTGCTTTAGCTAATATTTTCCTGCATTACTATGAGAAAAAAATAATTAAATATAATTTAATAAACGGGTGGAGATATATTGATGACCTACTTTTGATTAACTTCGACAATACTAATATTATTACTAATTGCTATCCAAAAGATTTAATTCTAAAAGATACAAATATAAATCAACTTGAGGCTACCTTTCTGGATTTAAAAATCGAAATTGCTAATGATAAAACAATAGTTGGTATATACGATAAAAGGGATGATTTCAACTTTAAAATAACAAAACTATGTAACTACCATTCCAATCTAAACTCTAAAATTTTCAAAAATCTAATTTTCTCACAAGTTAACAGGATCAAAAGGGTTTGCAATAATAAAAATTCTTATATTGAAGCATCAAATATCCTCCTTAAAAATTTAATTAAAAATGATTTTCCTAGAAATTACTGTAATGTCAATTTTTTAATTAAACAAGGTATGGTTTGGGATTAATCTTTTGGCTTAAATAAAAATAGAAATTTACTTGCATATTGGATCACTCAATAGATGGCGCTGGGTGCCTACCTCTGTTTACATAATTTAACCGTTAACTTTCAAAAACAGGAAATCACAATCGATTGTTTAAAGTTTCATTCACTGTTGGAAGGTATGTTCTGGCCTTTTTGTTTTTAATTTTAATTTTAATGCTGTTTTTGTTTTTATTGTTATTGTTTTCATTGTATTTTTACTTTGTGGTTTTTTTCTAATTTGTTATTTTGTATTTCCTTTCTGTTAAAATGGTATATCTCTTGAGCATAATTTCGGGGGATTTTCGGGTCACGAGGAATCATTATTAGACTTAATGTCTGTATGTCCTCACAGAAAAAATCCCTTTATTTGAATCCCTGCCTGAGGGTGACCCTTGAAAAAGTCTTCAGGCCGGATTCTTTTTTAATATTTTTTAATAATTTTTTTGGTTTAATTTTTATTTGATTTTGTTTTTCCTATTAACTTGATTCTAATACTTTTGTATAAATTCATCTGTGTTTTAGAAGTAGCTGCAATTGCGCTCTCTAAATACTATGAAGTTCCTTTTTGGTTTTAGTTTAAATAGATAATAAATTTTAGTTGCGATTTCGAAACTGTTTTGTTTCGTTTTCATTTTAGTTTCGTTTTCAAACTTTTTCTTACTTTAGATTGGTTACTCGTTCTTGCATTTGGTTGGAATTTAGCTGCAGGTGCGCTGTTCCACGAACTGCAAAATTTTTAAATAAAATATTTTTAATAGTTTTTTTTGGTGGTGGTGGGGGGTTCAATAGGTTTTTTGGTGTATTGCCTAAAAAATTTAAGAATTTTCAGATCATTTTTCCTGATTTTACTTTTTCGAGAATTCCTTGTTTTTGGCGTTTAGGAGATATATTTTCATTTTAATAAATAAATTAAACTATGCAAAAAGTTAATAACGAATTTATCATAGCGCATGGCCCGTCGCGCGCTCTACCAAGGGGCACTGTGGATAGCTTTGTGTCAGGAGCATTCACGGAGAAAAAATTACTGACACAATTGTTTTGTTTAAAAAATCTTAAAAATACAAAAAAATATAAAATTTGTGGAAACGGAAAGTGTAGGACATGTCCTTTGGCAGATAAGGAACAGATCAAAAATGAAAACTCAAAATTACAAACATTCTGTAAAAACAAAAATTTGATTTATCTCCTTAATTGTTCAGAATGTAATTTAAAATATATTGGCCAAACTAGCACCGAGCTTAATTTAAGAATTAACAATCACAGATCCGATATAAAAAACTTCATAAAAAATAGGACCACTGACTTCGAACTGGAGCATTTTCAAAACCATAACTTTAACAATATTAATATCTACATTCTAGAAGACAATATTAACGAATTAAACAAAAGATTAGATCTGGAAAACATTTATATTTGCAACCTGAAAACTTTATTTCCTTATGGTCTCAATAGTAAATTAAATGGGGAAGGTTATGCAGATTTAAACAATAATTGCATTTATAACAAATTTAACATTTTTAAAAATTTTCTAAATAAAGATAACTTTTCTAAAAGATTTAAAAGAGGTAAAGGGAAAGGAGGCAATTTTCAAATTATATTTGAGGAATTTCAAAATTACTGTAATCTGGAACACAATAGTGAAAACATTCACAGAATTAGGAAATACATTTTTGGTCTTAGAAATAATAAAATGAAATGGTTTTTAAATAATAAATTCGGGGAATTAGAGTTTAAAAATTCGTACACTAAATGTATTATTCTAGATCTTATTAAATGTAAACTTAACATTGGAAAAAACGATTTACTTTTTAATAATAAAAATAATGTTTACAAAGAATACTGTGTGATTAAATTCTTGGATATTTACTTCGAATATCTAAAATTACCCAAAATTATACATAATAATAATATATTTTTTCCTCTTGCAGATAAAACTAATGTATCAATAGCGTTTAGTTACACTTCAACTTTAAAGAAAAAAATTTGTAATTATAATTACTATAGCAAAAATTTAGATAAAATAAATAAAACAGATTGTTACTGTAACAAGGAAAAATATAAAGATTTTATAGATATTGATAAAGGTCATATTATTACAGGTAATTTAAAAATTATTGAATCCAACTCTTTAAGAGATTTGATGGGAAGAGGAACAAAATTTAGATTAAGAGAAAAAATAAACCATAACAAAATTTTGATTTCTATTGGTAATGATTTGGATGTTTTTATTGCCAAATTAGCTAGAAAATACCACTGGCCTGCGGAAGGTTTCGGGGAATGGAAAGTGAGAATTTTAAAGGAAATTAAAATAAAATTGAATACTGATTTTGACAGATCTAAAGAACGTGGGATTTATTTTAGTAAAACATTAAAAAATGAAATAAAAAATTTAAAAGAAAAATTTGTTATTACAGTAATAGATAAATCAGCAAATAATTTCTGTTTAATTTGTAAATATTATTATAAAGAACTTTTAATTAATGAATATAACTCTAATGCAACTTATATGTTAAAGAACACCGGAAAAAAGGAATTAGATAAAAGAATGCTAGCTTTTGCAAAAAAAACCAAAACTAAGACTTGCTCTCTTAACTATCCTTATTTATTCCCAACAGTTAAATTTCATAAAAATCCATTAAAATTCAGATTCGTAACCTGTAGCACTGGTAGTTATAATTACTATACGGGTAAACATTTCTTTAAATACTTAAAAATTATCCTGGACAAAATAAA
Organism: Argiope bruennichi; assembly: GCF_947563725.1. Classification (NCBI taxonomy): domain Eukaryota; kingdom Metazoa; phylum Arthropoda; class Arachnida; order Araneae; family Araneidae; genus Argiope; species Argiope bruennichi. Next base: position 9,282,203 of record NC_079153.1, on the reverse strand, counting down.
AAATGAAGACAACTTTATTATTTCTAGTAACAAAGAAGTATTGGATTTTCTTAAAGATAACAACATTAATAAACTTAATACTTTTGATTTCGAAAATTTATACACTAATCTACCTCATGAAAAATTAATAAAGGTCTGCACTTTTATATATGACGAATATTTAAATGAAAATATCATTCCTAAAAATAACTGGCTTGAGTTATGTAATTTTAATATTACTGAAAATTACGTGTTTAATGGTATTAATTTTTATAAACAAGTCAAGGGCATTCCAATGGGGACAGCTTTCTCAAGTGCTTTAGCTAATATTTTCCTGCATTACTATGAGAAAAAAATAATTAAATATAATTTAATAAACGGGTGGAGATATATTGATGACCTACTTTTGATTAACTTCGACAATACTAATATTATTACTAATTGCTATCCAAAAGATTTAATTCTAAAAGATACAAATATAAATCAACTTGAGGCTACCTTTCTGGATTTAAAAATCGAAATTGCTAATGATAAAACAATAGTTGGTATATACGATAAAAGGGATGATTTCAACTTTAAAATAACAAAACTATGTAACTACCATTCCAATCTAAACTCTAAAATTTTCAAAAATCTAATTTTCTCACAAGTTAACAGGATCAAAAGGGTTTGCAATAATAAAAATTCTTATATTGAAGCATCAAATATCCTCCTTAAAAATTTAATTAAAAATGATTTTCCTAGAAATTACTGTAATGTCAATTTTTTAATTAAACAAGGTATGGTTTGGGATTAATCTTTTGGCTTAAATAAAAATAGAAATTTACTTGCATATTGGATCACTCAATAGATGGCGCTGGGTGCCTACCTCTGTTTACATAATTTAACCGTTAACTTTCAAAAACAGGAAATCACAATCGATTGTTTAAAGTTTCATTCACTGTTGGAAGGTATGTTCTGGCCTTTTTGTTTTTAATTTTAATTTTAATGCTGTTTTTGTTTTTATTGTTATTGTTTTCATTGTATTTTTACTTTGTGGTTTTTTTCTAATTTGTTATTTTGTATTTCCTTTCTGTTAAAATGGTATATCTCTTGAGCATAATTTCGGGGGATTTTCGGGTCACGAGGAATCATTATTAGACTTAATGTCTGTATGTCCTCACAGAAAAAATCCCTTTATTTGAATCCCTGCCTGAGGGTGACCCTTGAAAAAGTCTTCAGGCCGGATTCTTTTTTAATATTTTTTAATAATTTTTTTGGTTTAATTTTTATTTGATTTTGTTTTTCCTATTAACTTGATTCTAATACTTTTGTATAAATTCATCTGTGTTTTAGAAGTAGCTGCAATTGCGCTCTCTAAATACTATGAAGTTCCTTTTTGGTTTTAGTTTAAATAGATAATAAATTTTAGTTGCGATTTCGAAACTGTTTTGTTTCGTTTTCATTTTAGTTTCGTTTTCAAACTTTTTCTTACTTTAGATTGGTTACTCGTTCTTGCATTTGGTTGGAATTTAGCTGCAGGTGCGCTGTTCCACGAACTGCAAAATTTTTAAATAAAATATTTTTAATAGTTTTTTTTGGTGGTGGTGGGGGGTTCAATAGGTTTTTTGGTGTATTGCCTAAAAAATTTAAGAATTTTCAGATCATTTTTCCTGATTTTACTTTTTCGAGAATTCCTTGTTTTTGGCGTTTAGGAGATATATTTTCATTTTAATAAATAAATTAAACTATGCAAAAAGTTAATAACGAATTTATCATAGCGCATGGCCCGTCGCGCGCTCTACCAAGGGGCACTGTGGATAGCTTTGTGTCAGGAGCATTCACGGAGAAAAAATTACTGACACAATTGTTTTGTTTAAAAAATCTTAAAAATACAAAAAAATATAAAATTTGTGGAAACGGAAAGTGTAGGACATGTCCTTTGGCAGATAAGGAACAGATCAAAAATGAAAACTCAAAATTACAAACATTCTGTAAAAACAAAAATTTGATTTATCTCCTTAATTGTTCAGAATGTAATTTAAAATATATTGGCCAAACTAGCACCGAGCTTAATTTAAGAATTAACAATCACAGATCCGATATAAAAAACTTCATAAAAAATAGGACCACTGACTTCGAACTGGAGCATTTTCAAAACCATAACTTTAACAATATTAATATCTACATTCTAGAAGACAATATTAACGAATTAAACAAAAGATTAGATCTGGAAAACATTTATATTTGCAACCTGAAAACTTTATTTCCTTATGGTCTCAATAGTAAATTAAATGGGGAAGGTTATGCAGATTTAAACAATAATTGCATTTATAACAAATTTAACATTTTTAAAAATTTTCTAAATAAAGATAACTTTTCTAAAAGATTTAAAAGAGGTAAAGGGAAAGGAGGCAATTTTCAAATTATATTTGAGGAATTTCAAAATTACTGTAATCTGGAACACAATAGTGAAAACATTCACAGAATTAGGAAATACATTTTTGGTCTTAGAAATAATAAAATGAAATGGTTTTTAAATAATAAATTCGGGGAATTAGAGTTTAAAAATTCGTACACTAAATGTATTATTCTAGATCTTATTAAATGTAAACTTAACATTGGAAAAAACGATTTACTTTTTAATAATAAAAATAATGTTTACAAAGAATACTGTGTGATTAAATTCTTGGATATTTACTTCGAATATCTAAAATTACCCAAAATTATACATAATAATAATATATTTTTTCCTCTTGCAGATAAAACTAATGTATCAATAGCGTTTAGTTACACTTCAACTTTAAAGAAAAAAATTTGTAATTATAATTACTATAGCAAAAATTTAGATAAAATAAATAAAACAGATTGTTACTGTAACAAGGAAAAATATAAAGATTTTATAGATATTGATAAAGGTCATATTATTACAGGTAATTTAAAAATTATTGAATCCAACTCTTTAAGAGATTTGATGGGAAGAGGAACAAAATTTAGATTAAGAGAAAAAATAAACCATAACAAAATTTTGATTTCTATTGGTAATGATTTGGATGTTTTTATTGCCAAATTAGCTAGAAAATACCACTGGCCTGCGGAAGGTTTCGGGGAATGGAAAGTGAGAATTTTAAAGGAAATTAAAATAAAATTGAATACTGATTTTGACAGATCTAAAGAACGTGGGATTTATTTTAGTAAAACATTAAAAAATGAAATAAAAAATTTAAAAGAAAAATTTGTTATTACAGTAATAGATAAATCAGCAAATAATTTCTGTTTAATTTGTAAATATTATTATAAAGAACTTTTAATTAATGAATATAACTCTAATGCAACTTATATGTTAAAGAACACCGGAAAAAAGGAATTAGATAAAAGAATGCTAGCTTTTGCAAAAAAAACCAAAACTAAGACTTGCTCTCTTAACTATCCTTATTTATTCCCAACAGTTAAATTTCATAAAAATCCATTAAAATTCAGATTCGTAACCTGTAGCACTGGTAGTTATAATTACTATACGGGTAAACATTTCTTTAAATACTTAAAAATTATCCTGGACAAAATAAAAAATGAAGACAACTTTATTATTTCTAGTAACAAAGAAGTATTGGATTTTCTTAAAGATAACAACATTAATAAACTTAATACTTTTGATTTCGAAAATTTATACACTAATCTACCTCATGAAAAATTAATAAAGGTCTGCACTTTTATATATGACGAATATTTAAATGAAAATATCATTCCTAAAAATAACTGGCTTGAGTTATGTAATTTTAATATTACTGAAAATTACGTGTTTAATGGTATTAATTTTTATAAACAAGTCAAGGGCATTCCAATGGGGACAGCTTTCTCAAGTGCTTTAGCTAATATTTTCCTGCATTACTATGAGAAAAAAATAATTAAATATAATTTAATAAACGGGTGGAGATATATTGATGACCTACTTTTGATTAACTTCGACAATACTAATATTATTACTAATTGCTATCCAAAAGATTTAATTCTAAAAGATACAAATATAAATCAACTTGAGGCTACCTTTCTGGATTTAAAAATCGAAATTGCTAATGATAAAACAATAGTTGGTATATACGATAAAAGGGATGATTTCAACTTTAAAATAACAAAACTATGTAACTACCATTCCAATCTAAACTCTAAAATTTTCAAAAATCTAATTTTCTCACAAGTTAACAGGATCAAAAGGGTTTGCAATAATAAAAATTCTTATATTGAAGCATCAAATATCCTCCTTAAAAATTTAATTAAAAATGATTTTCCTAGAAATTACTGTAATGTCAATTTTTTAATTAAACAAGGTATGGTTTGGGATTAATCTTTTGGCTTAAATAAAAATAGAAATTTACTTGCATATTGGATCACTCAATAGATGGCGCTGGGTGCCTACCTCTGTTTACATAATTTAACCGTTAACTTTCAAAAACAGGAAATCACAATCGATTGTTTAAAGTTTCATTCACTGTTGGAAGGTATGTTCTGGCCTTTTTGTTTTTAATTTTAATTTTAATGCTGTTTTTGTTTTTATTGTTATTGTTTTCATTGTATTTTTACTTTGTGGTTTTTTTCTAATTTGTTATTTTGTATTTCCTTTCTGTTAAAATGGTATATCTCTTGAGCATAATTTCGGGGGATTTTCGGGTCACGAGGAATCATTATTAGACTTAATGTCTGTATGTCCTCACAGAAAAAATCCCTTTATTTGAATCCCTGCCTGAGGGTGACCCTTGAAAAAGTCTTCAGGCCGGATTCTTTTTTAATATTTTTTAATAATTTTTTTGGTTTAATTTTTATTTGATTTTGTTTTTCCTATTAACTTGATTCTAATACTTTTGTATAAATTCATCTGTGTTTTAGAAGTAGCTGCAATTGCGCTCTCTAAATACTATGAAGTTCCTTTTTGGTTTTAGTTTAAATAGATAATAAATTTTAGTTGCGATTTCGAAACTGTTTTGTTTCGTTTTCATTTTAGTTTCGTTTTCAAACTTTTTCTTACTTTAGATTGGTTACTCGTTCTTGCATTTGGTTGGAATTTAGCTGCAGGTGCGCTGTTCCACGAACTGCAAAATTTTTAAATAAAATATTTTTAATAGTTTTTTTTGGTGGTGGTGGGGGGTTCAATAGGTTTTTTGGTGTATTGCCTAAAAAATTTAAGAATTTTCAGATCATTTTTCCTGATTTTACTTTTTCGAGAATTCCTTGTTTTTGGCGTTTAGGAGATATATTTTCATTTTAATAAATAAATTAAACTATGCAAAAAGTTAATAACGAATTTATCATAGCGCATGGCCCGTCGCGCGCTCTACCAAGGGGCACTGTGGATAGCTTTGTGTCAGGAGCATTCACGGAGAAAAAATTACTGACACAATTGTTTTGTTTAAAAAATCTTAAAAATACAAAAAAATATAAAATTTGTGGAAACGGAAAGTGTAGGACATGTCCTTTGGCAGATAAGGAACAGATCAAAAATGAAAACTCAAAATTACAAACATTCTGTAAAAACAAAAATTTGATTTATCTCCTTAATTGTTCAGAATGTAATTTAAAATATATTGGCCAAACTAGCACCGAGCTTAATTTAAGAATTAACAATCACAGATCCGATATAAAAAACTTCATAAAAAATAGGACCACTGACTTCGAACTGGAGCATTTTCAAAACCATAACTTTAACAATATTAATATCTACATTCTAGAAGACAATATTAACGAATTAAACAAAAGATTAGATCTGGAAAACATTTATATTTGCAACCTGAAAACTTTATTTCCTTATGGTCTCAATAGTAAATTAAATGGGGAAGGTTATGCAGATTTAAACAATAATTGCATTTATAACAAATTTAACATTTTAAAAAATTTTCTAAATAAAGATAACTTTTCTAAAAGATTTAAAAGAGGTAAAGGGAAAGGAGGCAATTTTCAAATTATATTTGAGGAATTTCAAAATTACTGTAATCTGGAACACAATAGTGAAAACATTCACAGAATTAGGAAATACATTTTTGGTCTTAGAAATAATAAAATGAAATGGTTTTTAAATAATAAATTCGGGGAATTAGAGTTTAAAAATTCGTACACTAAATGTATTATTCTAGATCTTATTAAATGTAAACTTAACATTGGAAAAAACGATTTACTTTTTAATAATAAAAATAATGTTTACAAAGAATACTGTGTGATTAAATTCTTGGATATTTACTTCGAATATCTAAAATTACCCAAAATTATACATAATAATAATATATTTTTTCCTCTTGCAGATAAAACTAATGTATCAATAGCGTTTAGTTACACTTCAACTTTAAAGAAAAAAATTTGTAATTATAATTACTATAGCAAAAATTTAGATAAAATAAATAAAACAGATTGTTACTGTAACAAGGAAAAATATAAAGATTTTATAGATATTGATAAAGGTCATATTATTACAGGTAATTTAAAAATTATTGAATCCAACTCTTTAAGAGATTTGATGGGAAGAGGAACAAAATTTAGATTAAGAGAAAAAATAAACCATAACAAAATTTTGATTTCTATTGGTAATGATTTGGATGTTTTTATTGCCAAATTAGCTAGAAAATACCACTGGCCTGCGGAAGGTTTCGGGGAATGGAAAGTGAGAATTTTAAAGGAAATTAAAATAAAATTGAATACTGATTTTGACAGATCTAAAGAACGTGGGATTTATTTTAGTAAAACATTAAAAAATGAAATAAAAAATTTAAAAGAAAAATTTGTTATTACAGTAATAGATAAATCAGCAAATAATTTCTGTTTAATTTGTAAATATTATTATAAAGAACTTTTAATTAATGAATATAACTCTAATGCAACTTATATGTTAAAGAACACCGGAAAAAAGGAATTAGATAAAAGAATGCTAGCTTTTGCAAAAAAAACCAAAACTAAGACTTGCTCTCTTAACTATCCTTATTTATTCCCAACAGTTAAATTTCATAAAAATCCATTAAAATTCAGATTCGTAACCTGTAGCACTGGTAGTTATAATTACTATACGGGTAAACATTTCTTTAAATACTTAAAAATTATCCTGGACAAAATAAAAAATGAAGACAACTTTATTATTTCTAGTAACAAAGAAGTATTGGATTTTCTTAAAGATAACAACATTAATAAACTTAATACTTTTGATTTCGAAAATTTATACACTAATCTACCTCATGAAAAATTAATAAAGGTCTGCACTTTTATATATGACGAATATTTAAATGAAAATATCATTCCTAAAAATAACTGGCTTGAGTTATGTAATTTTAATATTACTGAAAATTACGTGTTTAATGGTATTAATTTTTATAAACAAGTCAAGGGCATTCCAATGGGGACAGCTTTCTCAAGTGCTTTAGCTAATATTTTCCTGCATTACTATGAGAAAAAAATAATTAAATATAATTTAATAAACGGGTGGAGATATATTGATGACCTACTTTTGATTAACTTCGACAATACTAATATTATTACTAATTGCTATCCAAAAGATTTAATTCTAAAAGATACAAATATAAATCAACTTGAGGCTACCTTTCTGGATTTAAAAATCGAAATTGCTAATGATAAAACAATAGTTGGTATATACGATAAAAGGGATGATTTCAACTTTAAAATAACAAAACTATGTAACTACCATTCCAATCTAAACTCTAAAATTTTCAAAAATCTAATTTTCTCACAAGTTAACAGGATCAAAAGGGTTTGCAATAATAAAAATTCTTATATTGAAGCATCAAATATCCTCCTTAAAAATTTAATTAAAAATGATTTTCCTAGAAATTACTGTAATGTCAATTTTTTAATTAAACAAGGTATGGTTTGGGATTAATCTTTTGGCTTAAATAAAAATAGAAATTTACTTGCATATTGGATCACTCAATAGATGGCGCTGGGTGCCTACCTCTGTTTACATAATTTAACCGTTAACTTTCAAAAACAGGAAATCACAATCGATTGTTTAAAGTTTCATTCACTGTTGGAAGGTATGTTCTGGCCTTTTTGTTTTTAATTTTAATTTTAATGCTGTTTTTGTTTTTATTGTTATTGTTTTCATTGTATTTTTACTTTGTGGTTTTTTTCTAATTTGTTATTTTGTATTTCCTTTCTGTTAAAATGGTATATCTCTTGAGCATAATTTCGGGGGATTTTCGGGTCACGAGGAATCATTATTAGACTTAATGTCTGTATGTCCTCACAGAAAAAATCCCTTTATTTGAATCCCTGCCTGAGGGTGACCCTTGAAAAAGTCTTCAGGCCGGATTCTTTTTTAATATTTTTTAATAATTTTTTTGGTTTAATTTTTATTTGATTTTGTTTTTCCTATTAACTTGATTCTAATACTTTTGTATAAATTCATCTGTGTTTTAGAAGTAGCTGCAATTGCGCTCTCTAAATACTATGAAGTTCCTTTTTGGTTTTAGTTTAAATAGATAATAAATTTTAGTTGCGATTTCGAAACTGTTTTGTTTCGTTTTCATTTTAGTTTCGTTTTCAAACTTTTTCTTACTTTAGATTGGTTACTTATATATATATATATATATATATATATATATATATATATATATATATATATACACTGTGTGTGTGTGTGTGTGTGTGTGTGTGTGTGTGTGTGTGTGTGTGTGTGTGTGTGTGTGTGTGCGTGTGTATAGAATTTATAGCACACAGATGCCTTTTAAATTTGAAACGATGGTTAAGTACTTAATTCCAACAATCGCATATAAATTCCTATTTTCAAAAAAAAAAAAATATGAGAAGTAATACATCTGATAACAAGTCAATTTTAATATATTTATTATAAAGGAAGTACAACATATTCTGCTTATTAATTAGATATGCCAGGTGAGGTCTCCCAAATTTGGCAAAGAAGCGTGAAATTAATGTTGGAAGGGTACTTGTGGAATGCTGAAAATACAATAATTTGCATTTCAGGCACAAAAGTATAAAACGATGAAACAAAAAAATTAGGTAATTAGGGGAAATTTTCAATCACCTGAAATGCGAGGCACTTATTAGAAAAATTTGTGTTATTAGCACTCTAAATTAAAACTTTAGGAATTTAATAATTGTAATCTTAATTTTAGGGTGGAAATCCGATACTTCCTCTGCCCTTCGTTGCATTCAGATTTTTACTAAAGATCATATAACTCGATTCAAAAATAAAAATTTGTCTCAGATGTAAACGAATGCATCGCACAGCCTTTATATCCTTTTTTAAAAAAATCCCCCATATCTATCGGCGCAAAATATTTACTTTATTTGCCGTTTCATAAGGAAAAATAATCCAGAGGAACAGGTTATACTGGGATAAGAAGTTGTTAGATTTATTTCCAACCTAATAAAAGAACATATTAAAAAATTAATGTATTATTAGAAACAGAACAGAAACGTTTCCTAAGAAAAATAGAAAATTCTCGATATCTGAATAAATTTATCAGGAAAAAATTTGAATTTCTTCAGATGATTGTGAGAAGTATTATCATGTAGTATATTGAACATTTTCCAATCAAATTTCAAAACGTACAAATAATATTTTTTTACGAATACAAGACAAAAACATCAAATACATTTATGTGCAAGTAGCTAATATGCTTAATTTTTTCCATGAAATAAAAAGAAAGACATTTGTTTGATACTGCAATGGTTAAAATCATCGTTTATTTAAAGTTTTGCTGTTTTCGCTTTCCTTTTAATTGAAATCTCACTGGTTATTATAATCACTTTCATTTGAATTGCAATCAAATGGTCTGGGATTTTCTGTGTGTATGAATAGATATTTGATAAACAGAACCGAAGATCATTTCAAAAATATTTTGACGAAAAAAAATTTTATCGAATAAAAAAAAGGAAAAATTTTCTAATTTTTTTTTTTTCAAATAAACCTTATAAATGATAATGGTCATTAAAAAGGTGTGAAAATTATACATATATTAATAAAATTAATATCTTAGGACTTACAAATGCCACATTATTGCTCTGAGAAAAAAAATCCTTCTTGATATGAACTGTTTTTATGATAATTTTACTGTGTTGAAAACTTTAAAGCTGTTTCTCTCAGCTTGTTTTTTTCCCAAAATTCTGTCTGCTGCAAAATGTTAAAAATCAATCACATTTTATTGTAATTGCATGAAACTTTTTCTGCTCACCCTTAAATGCATGCTTATAGAATTAGGGATGGATTTGGAAAAATTTTAATTAGAATTTTTTCTAAAAATGTTCAAAATGAAAAAATCTATTTCCCAGAAAATTTCATAACATTTCGAGCACAATATTTTTTCTGAGAAATTAATATGGATATCAGTAATCTAATCCTGAATTCGGTTAAAAAAATTGTGAGGACCCTTTGAAAAAAATTAGGGGGAAAACATTGAAAAATGCACGTTAAGGAGTATTTTTTTAAAAAATGTAAATATGATTCAAAAATTTAAAATATTTAAATTTGTAGGCTTTGAATGTGAAAAATACTTTAGAAATTTAAGTTTCTGCAGAGTTAGCATCTATTTATCACAAAATTTGAAAAAAATGTTGAAAATTGTGGGGGGAAAAATTTGGGTACCGAGCTCCCATAAAATGAATGATTGACAAACATATTTTTAAAATGACGCTTCAAAAAATTATTGCATTTTCCAGGAAAATTACATGGTACCATCTATCGTAAGTAATTAGCAACTTTGCTATCATGCGTAAAAACAATTGCCATGATATTATGTCGAAAAGGGAAAGAATGATGGAATTAATTGTAGTTGCCATCATTTCAGTATAACATTTTATTACTCATCGTTTTAATAAAGTAAACATAGTCAAATTAAATAATAAATTCAAGAAAATTCTTTGACTGAATGTATTTGCGGTTAATTCACTGATTGAAGTATTTGTTCAGACAAAACTTCTAAAGTTCATGGGATTTCCACTTCAGTGGTAGGACACAACTTCGTTCAATTCCCTTGTATTCAAAGCTGCAATTTCTATGGACTATTTACCGAATAAATTCCACTTACGACATACCCAGTTTATCTCGATATAACAACAAAAAGTTCGCAAGCGTAGTGGAAGTAAATGTTACCATAATCAATTTTAGTTTTTTTAGTTTTTATTTGCCATTAAATGTGCGCTCATAACCAAAACTAATATTAATTAAAATGATTGAAGTGTTGTGTATGTTTAGATATAATGCCTCAGTAGAAGAAAACTGCTTACATGCTCACGGAGACGAAATATGTCGATAAGTGTAATGCAGTATTGTATTAAAAAAAAAATTAAGGTCATGTATATACCGTTCAGAATGATAAAATTATAGTATGGGAAATAAGTTTTTTTTTCTTATTTGAAATTCATGAAAATAAAAATTGTCTTTGAAGTGAACTATCACAGCAGGAATCCAAAGAAATCCAAGATCCACGCAAATTTATATTCTGCAATACCTTTTACATATTTTTTCTCTTAAATTTGACAATAATTTTGAATCAATAAAATCAAAGATCATAATTATTTTTCTTATCTTCGAAGAATAATTTCTGTTCGATTCTCTTATATATTTGTCATTTGAGGAAAAATGGTCATTCAATTTGATTCGCTATTTCAATAATATGAAACCAATATACTTCATGGATTTATCACTTATTTGACCTATAGTTGCCATTTTGACTGCTAACTAGAATACCCAATAATGTGATTTCTTTTTAAGGTTGTATATAGAATATCATATTTATATCCTCCCCATATGCAACGACAACCATCAATTGTATAATCCGTACCATGAGTTCTACTGTCAATACTAACAGAAACAGGCTACAGAAAGTTTGGTAAGAATTTCATTACCGATTATGTAGGATATGTGGAACCATAAACCACATAGTGAGCGTCTATGAGATATATTTAAATTAATTATATTATTTTTTTAAGAATGTTCTTCTCAAATAAATGCAACAACTACTTGTTGTTCAATAAAGCTTTCAAATCAGATAATCCCTTTTGCCTCACTCCGAATAACAAATAAAACTCGCACAGGAAGTGCGTTACGAACATCAGATAATGATTAACTTGTAGCACTTCATTATTCCAGCTAAGGAATGCTCAAAGAATTGTTTCTTCTATTCTTTCACTCTCTTTTTCAGGTAAGTAAATGAAAGAATAAGAAGAGTGGGAATGCCCTTTTCTTGTACTTTTTCGCTCATCCCTACCATGAAGTTTATATTTGTTATTATCATCATCCATACGTTTTCGATACTTTCACTACGGCCCTAAAAGACCAGATGTATAAGCAAGAAAATATCTTAAAAGATAAAAAAAAGTTTTCCAAGTAAATATGTAAAGTACCAAACTTTCGACTTTTCTGACTTTTCTCCGATCTTTTGGGGATTCTCTCGTTTTCTCTTTTTTCTTGCTTTTTTTGCATTCGTTTACCAGAGTGCTGGATCGTTAAGCGAAAAAAAAGAAAAGAAAAAGAAATTTTCTGAAGTAGTCACAAGAGATATAAATGTGTTTCAGTGAAGTAAATAGGAAAAAAAGAATTTACAGGTTCCCATCGCAAGTTTTTATAAGATTAGTCCTTGGTATAATCCTAGTAAGCATTTTGCAAATCTTTTTTTTTTCTCTTGTATTTTTACTTTCTCATCCAAAGTCTGTAGATAAATAAATCCATTGGAATAAATAATTTTAGCTTCCGTGAAAAGTAAAGTACAATGGTTATTAAATGACTCTGGCTTTGATTTTTTGGTGATCCACTGTACTGACATTGACTTATCGAAATAAAGTTATAATTATTTTGTCAGCTTGAGGTTTTTATAGACTTTCCACTTGTATGTTATATTACAATATTTGGAAAAAATAAACTGATACAAAACAATAATTAAAACTAAACAAATTATTACATATTATATAAAAAATATAATATGTAATAATTTGTGTTGCTGTTTGTATCTTACAAACAATGTCATATTTAAAAAATACTGAAAATAAGAGAAAAAGAAAAGAACAAATAAAGTTGGAGGTTAAAAAAACACAGCAATTTTAACAGTTATGAAAGAATTTTATATTCATTTTAAAATTTATTAACTGAAACGCAAAAACGTTTAACGTATTTTTATTTTTCCTAAGTATGAATTTTACATTAGAAATAACTATTTTTATACGTTTTCGTATTTAAAAAACAAATTTTGCTAAATTTATGCAATGTAGTTACAAGTAAGCTTTGTAATTTTAACTTGCAATATGTTATTATTATGGAATGAATGCTACAAATTGGTAAGTTGAAACAAAGTGATTTCAGAAGAATGTGAATAATTATTTGCTTTTTTTATTTTGTTTTATGAAGTATAGAAGACTTCAATGAAATTATAGGCGCATAGAAATTATCTACAAAATATACCAAGTAAGTGTTTTTTTAACCAAGAATAATGGTACCTTTTTTCATAATTAACATTTCAGAGTTATCATAGGATTCACTCTACGTTATTGATTAAAAATATTTGATGTACTATCTATACTTATAATGAAGCTCAATGTGTGTGTGTGTGTGTGTGTGTGCGTGTGTGTGTGTGTGTGTGTGTGTGTGTGCGTGCGTGTGCGTGTGCGCGCGCGCGCGCGTGTGTGTGTGTGTGTGTGAGAGAGAAAGAGAGAGAGAGTGTGTGTGTGTTGGCGCTCTACAGGCCTGACCGTTCGACCTACAGCTACCAAATTTGGCACGTGTATACCTTGGAGGCCTGAAATACACACCTCGGAGCAATTTTTTCGAAATTTTAATTAATTAAAAATGAAGCGAAATTTCAGCTTTTTTTCAACTATAACTTCCGAAAATTTTGCGGCACAGAATTGATTTTTCATCCTATTGAAGATAGAAAATTATCTTTTTAATGATACTAATGTTTTAACCTGTAAATTAAATTTCCATTTTTAATGAATTTTTCAAAAAATAATTTCATTATATTTTTCAACAATTTATTTCAAAATAAAAATTAAATTTAAGCTGCACGTGCATGACAAAAAATTAATTTTTATGAACGTGTTGTCATCACATTTGTAAGAGCTCTGATTAAAATAAATTTAATCATTACTGCAAATTATATCTAGAAAAATGTAATTTTCAGTGACTGAAATGAAATAAATAGGGAAATATGATATTTCCTAATAAAATTAATGCAAGACAAAGCTTTTCTATGATCGTTTACACTACCTATATTATTAATTCAATAAATCAGCTTTATTTAAGACAAACATGATTTAATACATACAGGAAATCAATTCAAATCCGGGCCGAACGGTTAATTTGTAAATCTTTAGTAATAGACATAAATAATGTTTAGCGCTATTAAAATGGTTTAAATGAAGAAAATAAATATATTTTGCGTAACTTGGATCAATAAATGCTAAGATGAATTACAAATTTTAAATTTTTTTTCAATTCTTTGAGTCATATTTAGCAAAATTTTCTTTAGACACTAATATTTTAAATAAAGAGAATTGCACAAATCAACTAAAGCAATCATGAAAATTGACTGATTTATGAATATTTGAATATAGCTATTTAATAAAAACGTACGATTTTAGACCTTTTCATCCACTATCTTATAGAAAATATAAATTCCGGGTCAATCAGTGCCCCGAATTTCTCCAAGGCTGATAATTAGATGAATGTGTGTTTGCGTATGTGTGTGTTTGTGTACGTGTATGTGTGTGTTTTGGGGCTCTACACACCAATCCATATGATCCAGAGTTACCAAACTTGGCATATATATAATTAGGAGGATAAAAATGTATATCCCTAATTAAACTGTCATAGGGATATACATTTTTAATTACCTAACAATTAAGCTAAATGTTGACATTTTTTCGCGATAGCATCCAAAATTATTACAGCTCAAAATTAATTTTCAATTTTGAGTTTGAAAAGTTCAAGTTCAGGAAATGATTGTTTTCAATGAACCAGTGTTTTAACCTATAAATTCGGTTTCTATTATTAATGAATTTTGAATGAATTTAATAAAATCTTATAATTACATCTTCCAGCAATTTATTTCGCACAAAATGGAAATAAAATTTAATTTGCAAGAGCATGCTAAGAATATATAAATGCGTTGCCGTGCGGTTGACAAAAACTCAAACTGAACGCTTGAATCAATTCTTATTGCTAACTAAACCGGAAAGTGTGGAAAGCCAGCACTTGTTTAAATGGAAGCTTAATGTTATGGAATAAATATGAATTGTGATATTTTCCACATGATTCCACAGCAGCTGATTGCAAATTAGAAAAATATATAGTATAATGAAAAAAATATCGTAAAGCTGCTTTAATAAAATGAGTTACATGGTTATCGAAATATGAAGCTTTAATGTATTTTGCTGAAGAACTTATTAAGAAAGCAAGGTACATATATATTTAATTGAACATTTTAAAGAGCGTTACTCCTGGCGAACCAGCTGGTCATCGAAGGTGGCTTGTTAATTTATAAGACAAAACGGGTTTCAGTTATTTTCATGATTTTATGGAAGTAAGTGTATAATTATTATTTAATAATTTTTATTAATTTATTATAAATATTTTCACTATCTGCAGTATTAATTAATTTTTGCTACACGGTTAACTTAATTTGGCATTAACCATATGATATAAGGATATTAACCAGATAATTTAAATTCATTATTGCGGTAGTGTGAATCTAATAATTCAATTCATATAAAAACCCTTTAAAACTGCTTAAGATTGAAAGCTCAATACTTAAAAGACATTAAACAGACGCGTTTCCTGCTTTGGAATGTTGATGCAAATACACTATCTATCAGTAAGTATTTGGATACCTATGCAAATAAGGATATCTGCGGTCATAATCTACGTCACGCCTTCTGTGCTTAAATACAGTGTAGAAAAGCAGGGAATTAGTTGCTTGCAAGATGCAGCGAAATTCCGAACTGTCTGACTTCGAGAAAGGCGTCGGATTTCATAGAAATGTCCAATCCGTATGCGACATATCTAGTAAGTTAAATATTCCAAAATAAACAGTGGCTTTTGTCATTAAGAAGTGGAAAGTGAGGGGGGATTATCGGAATGTGCTTCCATCCGGCAGCCCCACGAAACTAAGATCTAGAGACTGACGAGTGGTATCCAAAGAAATTCGGAAAAACCACACCAATGATCTATATGCTCCAAGAGTTTCAACAAGCATCCAAGATTGTTATTTTGATAAATACTGTCTATAAAAAAGCATGTTTGCTTGGTTCCCCTGGTAGTGTTGCCGGATATAAGCTTTTGATTACAAAATCCAACTGCGCTGCTCGGTTGAGGTGGTGCAAGGCACATCAAAATTGGATCGTAAATGAGTGGATAGTAATGAGTGGATCGTAAATAGATTCTCTGGAGTAATGAAGCAAGGTTCACTCTGTCTGGACTCGGTGAATGCTTGTTGCCGCTGAATGCCAGAATTCATTGTGCCTACAAAAAAGTTTGGCAGATGTAGAATTGTGGTTTGTGGATGTTTCTCGTGGTATGGATTCGGGCCCTTGATCCCAATTCATGGTACTCTCAACGCCAACTCCTACTCTACAATTCTAGACAATAATGTGCTTCCTGCGCTGTGGCAATTTTACGGGTTGGATCATTGCTATTATCAGAATGACAATGCGACTTGCTATGTTACGAGGTTCACCATGGTTTGGTATGATGACAATGGAGTGAAATGACTGGCCTGTCATGGTAAAACTTCAGTCTGGAATTCAACAGAAAAACCTCTGGAACCTGTTGGATTGCAATTTAGGGATACAGCAACCGTCCCAGCAAGAAGACATGAAAGAGCTTATATGTCTTCTCCAAACAGAATGAAAGAAATTACCACTGTCCGTCATCCAAACATTTTTTTAAAGTGTGTTCCGGAGGGTAAAAGCTGTAATTGCCTCAGGTGTAGGCTCTATCAACTATTGCATATAAATAAATTGTGTTTAACTCTTTTATCACAGGTGTCCAATTACTTATTGGTAGACAGTGTATAACACTTTATCTATTGGATTACTTATTTGTGTTCAGTAATTAGAAAATAAACAGTTATTTTAAACTTCCATAAATTTGAGAGCCATTACCGAAGGAAAAGGATGAAATTAATTTATTTATTTTACAATTTATTTTCATATGGAAGAAATTAAAATTCATTTTATACTTCAAGAAAAATTACTCCAGAGACTTCTCGATTCATTTTACAATGAGTATTTTAAAGTTATCAAAAATAAATCTTATTTTCGATTTAACTGAGCAATAGCCACATATAATCAAATTTTCAGAAAGCAAATTTTCATTCTGCTCCGCAAGAATTTACAAAACAAGGCTAACCTCAAAGGTCCTCTTTTGCAAGTTTAACAGTGGTTTTCGAAAAGCTGGAATTCTCGAAGGAAATGATTTAGCAACATTTCACAGCGTTTGACATCACCTCTAACGACTTAAATTTGTACAGCGTTCACTTTTCCTTTCAAGCATTAGTATCGTAGCCTTCTTAGAATTCCCAAAGAAATAAAAGATAAATCTACCAATGGAGAATAAATCTATGGCTGTCTCTGTTCAGAAAACAAAATTATCGCTTTTAAAATCTTTGCAAAGTTTATAGTTTATCATTTGACAACATATTTAATTTGTCTTTTTTTAACATGACATTTAGATATAAAAAATAAAAAGAAATGTAATAAACGTAATATAGAAATATAAGTCCGTTAAAAGTTGCATGTTAATTTCGAAAAACGGAAAATAAAAAAAATAAAAAATTAAATATGTCCACAACATATATCAAAAAGTTGGAATTTAAAATTTCAAGCTTTATTTTTGCTTAAACGCAGTAATATTATTAAAATATTAACAGTTTTGTTTTCATTTCTATTTATTTCTTATGTTTTATTTCAAAGTATATCAAATTCTTGTTATAATCTTACATCTATTAATGTTTTTGAGTCAATATGTTAATTAGTTAATAACTATTTTAAATTCTTGAGCACATTACATATTCTTAATTAGTTTATTTTAATAAATAAACAATTAAAAAATCTTGTTTACCCATGATCGTAAAAGATTTTCTTCTGTTTTAAATCATTTAATCAAAAAACCGTACATTTTCATTTAATATGTTTGTTTTCATACGTTTTATGTTTTTCTACATTTTAGCTTTCCAGTTTATAGTGAAGTTGCTCATACTTATTTTGTTAAATTTTTAATTCTTTTAATCATACGTAGTAAAACAGCAGCATAAAAACAAAGAAAAAATTAAATGTTTCCTTTACATTCGGAAAACAATTTTCTCAAATTTCATCGATACAATTCAGCGATTGATATTGAATTTCAAATGACTGTATGAAACCTTGTTAATTAAATTACTTTTCACAAGCACCTCAAAAAGAAAAATTTATAAACTGTAAGCCTATACATCGGGAACCTGCAAGTTCCAAACTGGCATAAGAATACCAGACACTTTTAGAGATAGAAAAATTCGTGCGTTTTTTAATATTTATTTACAGTATCATAAGAGTAGAGATAACCGCCAAATATATGCAAACGACATCCTCAATTTAACCAGTTAACTGTTTTTGACGAATATACTCGTCATGGAAAAAGTACAACATTTTGCGTTACGACATTACTTATTACTCCTGACGTTATTCGTCAGGAGTAATAAGTAATGACAATTTGCAGTTTGAATTACTGATTTTGTAAAAACTTAAACATATTTGTAAATTTTAAAATGTTTAAAATATTTTGAGACAAGTCGAAATCAAGGGAATAAATAAAATATTATTAATAATTATTATCAAATAAAACCGCATATAATACGAAATGTTTTTCTTAAATGTAATGCTGTGTTATATTAGTCATCTAAATTTTTTTATGTTTCTTTTCGTTCAAATGCAAAAAAAAGTATATTAATTTAAGTAAATAAATAAATGTGATTACTGAAATAAAAAAAAATAAAAGTAATTTCATTATAACATAATTCATAGTACACATACTCTCTATATACTCGTCATCGCTAACTTTTTGCAACACAATTTAGATATGCATTTTCCGAAGAGGTCGAAACAGTTAACTGATTAAAAAATACCTAAACCTCAATGAAACAAACTGAGACAAAAATAACCGAACCTCGAACCATTTTCTCGATTCAATTTAAAATTCATAAAAATGGGAGAAATATTTGTTCAATAGATTTTATTAATTCATACTTTAAATAACAATAATTGATTACCTCACACAATTAAACATATTTTTTCTAAAGTAAAAAATTCAATTGTAAAATAATATTTATTGTGAAGCAATTTTATACGTTAGACAGCCGTCCCTTTGTTGTAGTATCCCTAAATGATTACATAGACCCACTGAATGGTACGACTCTCCCTGCTGTGTCCAATCCTTTAACTTCAACTCTTAATCACGTATGAGTAATAGCCTTAGGTGAGAGAAACCCAAAGAGAAGGGAAACAAGCTGTAAACATCTCCGGGGCAGCTTAAGCTATTCGGATAAGGAAACGGAACCGAAGGAACTACAGGTATTTTCCTTGTCGTGGCACCTCATCAATCTTGGCGACTGTCCACACGTCCGACGCCGAAAGCCAACCGAGAATCCGAGAGAGGGATTAAGGATCTAGATCAAGATCGAAAAGGTTGTCGTAAGTTTATAGGATGAAATGAGGTTAATTGAATTATGCAATATTGTCTTTGCTCGCTATATTTACTATACCTTATATTTTTAAGATAGGGAAAAGAGAAAAGTTGCTGAGATAACACGGGTTACTTATGGTAAATTATCTCTGTTGATATCGTACCAGCACAAAATCGCCTTTTTAATGATGTTACAAATAAATATTTCATGTAAAAATGGAAGTGATTAAAATTCAACAAATTTAATAATAAAACGAACGAATTCAAATATATTCCTAAAAATACCGGTTCAACAAATTTAATAATAAAACGAACGAATTCAAATATATTCTTAAAAATACTGGTTGCCACCCACCTCCTCCCACCAAAAAAAAGTGGAAAGAGATTTTTTTCCTTAAATATTGCACCTAAGTATATACTTCCAATTACAATTTTTCATTAAATACGGTGGACAATTAAATAAAAATACTTTAAATAGTTATTTTTATATTTAGAAAGACTAATTTGCAAATTCAGAATAGGGTACTTATTTCAAAAAGGCAAATTTGTACAAAACGAAAATACTATTACATGTAAATATTTATTTAGTATGAAAACACCACTCCTCATGATTTTAAAGAAATTTGCTAATTTTACATAATGTTATTCATTTTGATTGGCCGACAGTTTCAGTATCGACTTTGTAAAGAAGAGAAACTGAGCAATCTTTAATATATCTCAAAGAAGTACCGGAATGCCAAGCATGAAAATAAAATTAGTTGCCCTCACATGTGTGCTCTCTAAAGGAATTACATAAGTCAATAAAAAAGAAAGTTTGGATATGCAGACGATATGTGAATAATGCATTCATAATACCGGCTGAGTTATATAAAAATACAGATCTCATTATCCGAATTCCCGGAATCACACCAGGAACTGTGGCTACAGATCGATTTTGAAATTACAAATGAAAGGGACTTTACTTTCTAGGAGAGGAATGAAGAGAATGAGACGTTATATTTGTCATGCAGAAAATAATATTTTGGTTCCATTTTTAAATTACCTTCACGTTCGTGCAAAAACAGTCTGTCCAAAACTCAACATTCTAAAATCGCCTATATAGAGAATATCTGTATACAGTGCAGAAGCATTTATCTTTAGGTCGCAATAACTTATGGTATTCGTGGAGTTCGTGAGCTAATATAACTGTTGCATGGATTCATGATTTCAACTTTAAAATAACAAAACTATGTAACTACCATTCCAATCTAAACTCTAAAATTTTATAAAATCTAATTTTCTCACAAGTTAACAGGATCAAAAGGGTTTGCAATAATAAAAATTCTTATATTGAAGCATCAAACAACCTCCTTAAAAATTTAATTAAAAATGATTTTCCTAGAAATTACTGTAATGTCAATTTTTTAATTAAACAAGGTATGGTTTGGGATTAATCCTTTGGCTTAAATAAAAATAGAACTTTCCTTGCATATTGGATCACTCAATAGATGGCACTGGGAGCCTGCATCTGTTTACATAATTTATCGTTAGTTTTTTAAAAACAGGGAATCATAATCGATAGTTTAAAGTTTCCTTGACTGTTGATGGTATGTACTGGCCTTTTCGTTTTTAATTTTTAATTTTAGTGCTATTTTTTGTTTTTATTGTTATTTTTGTTATTCTATTTTTACTTTGTTGTGGTTAATTTCTTCTAATTTGTTGTTTTGTATTTCCTTTCTGTTAAAATGGTATATCTCTTGAGCATAATTTCAGGGGATTTTCGGGTCACGAGGAATCATTATTAGACAATGTCTGTATTTCCTCACAGAAAAAAAATCCCTTTCTTTGAATCCCTGCCTGAGGGTGACCCTTGAAAAAGTCTTCAGGCCGGATTCTTTTTTTATATTTTTTATAATTTTTTTGGTTTAATTTTTATTTGATTTTTTGTTTTTCCTATTAACTTGATTCTAATACTTTTGTGTGTATATATATATATATATATATATATATATATATTATATATATATATATACACTGAGTCTTCAAATTATTATGACCACCTGACAGTTTTATGCGAAATAATGAGCTATTGCGTCAGAGTGTTGCCGCTAGAGGTCGCGATAGCTACAAAAAAGGAATGCAGAGCAAGTGAAACATCAATTGCACCGTGTTAAGCGCAGAGATGTGGGGGAAAAACGTGATTTAACTGAGTTTGAAAGAGGGATGATTGTAGGCGTTCGAAGCGTCGGAACCAGTGTCAGCAAAACGGCTGCTCTTGTGAAGTGTTCGAGTTATTAATGGGTACAGATAGTGGACTACCAAGCAGGAAACTCGCTCTCAATGTCAGGCTTGTGGTCGCCATAAGCTACTGAATGCTCGAGCTGAAAGCAGACGTGCCAGAGTTGTCCACTTCAACAAAAGAGCACCAGTACGTCAAATAGAGCAGAATCTTAATGAAGGGAGCAACTGCGAACATCTCTGAATGAACTGTGCGGCGCATATTACACCGTATAAGCTATGGAAGAAACCGAGCTGTTCGAAAGCCACTGCTGTCAGACTTAAACATGAGCAGATGTCTCGAATTTGCAAAGGCGCATAAGAATTGGACAGTAGATTACTGGAAAAGGGTCATGTGGTCTGATGAATCGCGTTTTCAATTATAGATAGCAGGGCAGGGTTCGGATACGGCGAAAACAGCCCAAATCACGGACCCCAACTGCATTGCCACAACACTTCAAGCTCGTGGAGGCTATGCCGCCGTTGGGACCCTGCCGGGTATGGGTACTTTCAGCAAGACAATGCTCCTTGCCATATAGCTAGTTTTGTCGTCAGATGGTTCAAAGAACATGGCGCTGACTTTACATGCCTTCAATGGCCCGTACAATCACCAGATCTCAATCCAATTGAAAATTTGTGGGATGAGATCAAACGGGGCATCAGAAAACTGGATCCAGTGCCATCGAATCTGATGGAACTAGAAAGTAGCAGTTCATCGTATATGGGGTCAAATTCCTCCTACCACCTACAAACATCTCACAGAATCTATGCCAAGAAGAATGCGAGCAGTATTACGTATTAAAGGTGGTCCAACACTCTATTGAAGGGTGGTCGTATTAGATTGGCCACTCAGTGTATAATTCCCAGTTCAAATCCATTTGTTGATTTCTTTCTAGAAAATGCATGAAATTGGAAAATTTATTGATAAATATATTGATGGCCATGTTATAAAATAAGTTTATATTTTTGTGAAAATATAAAAATATTGATATTTTTTTTATTTTTTTCTAAATTTCCTACAAGAAATAAAATAAAATTGAAATTGTAAAGCCCTACTTTGGTAGAAGGAAAATTCAAATGAATTCATTAAAATTCCTAGCTTTGAGGTTGATACTAAAATCATTCCAAAGTAAAATGAAGATTATACTTTAGACAAATTTACATGTATTTCTTTATTTGTTAAATCATTCAGATGCTATTTCAAAGATAATGCAATTCAAAATTAAATGTCAAACTAATGCTATAGATCTCTGGCTCAAAGTAATTACATACTTTGACAATGCAGCTATCAAAACCTAAAGTATATACCATCCTCATCCAAAGGAAATCTTAAATATATTATTTATGAAGGGCATTTATAGTGAATATATATATAGCATGTTATTAAAGATAAATCAAATTGTTTGCTTGATTTGATAATAAAAATGCAGCTTTCTTTGAAGAGATTAATTATTTCAGTGCAATTATTTCCTGTCCTAAACGAACTCTCAACAAACGATATTTTACAATCAATAATAGGATAATATGACATATTGTTTGAAATCCTTTCAAAATATATTAAAATTGAAGTGGCAACACTAGATAAAAACTGACTAAAAAAAGAATTTCATTTAGCCAGATTAATTTTCATAATTCTAGTGCGTAATAAGCTTATAAAATAAATATGTTTTAAAGATAAATGATGATGAAATATGAAGAAAGGAATCTCGTATATAAATGGAAAATAATAAGTTCTTTAATATCCTTGAAATCCTACAGAACTGTTTAATTACATTGTTTCAGTATCCGAAATACTTTTTAGTGATCGGATATAGTTTTAAAATTAACGAGAAACTTAAAAAAAATATTGCAACTAACAGCAATTTGAAAGCAGTTGCAACTGAACTAGCTTGATGTTTAAGTCATACAATCAATTAAACTGAAGAAAAGAGGTTCCGAGTTTCGCAGAATAATTCTTTAAAGAATGTAAGCAATGACTTTAATTATATAATTATTAAAATTGGATTCAATATTTTTAATTGCCAAATTCTTTAAAGATTCTTTTCCTTTCCTTAAAACATAATTTTAGAACATATTTAGAAATAAAATTTTCAGTGAAATATTAATTAATTTATCTAAAATTTAGGAAAACATATTTTTTATAAGATAAAAACCTTTCTTAAAAACAGGACAATTACTTGAGTCGAGTTTTGGAATTGAAAATTTAAGTACCGTTTTGCTTTTTGTAAAAATGTTTCCTAGAAGTAAATTCAAATGATATCATTCAATTTGCAAAACAAATACACGACTTGGAAGAAAAGAATTCATGTGCATGTGAGGCAATGTAATTAAAACTTTGAGTAAATCATTTCCCTGGAGGAAAGATGAACATATATGGAAAAATGTGCAATATATGGATAAAAAATGTAATATTTTCCTTCCAGTCTTCTCATAAAACCTTTTCTTAAAAGGAATATTTGAAGTAAAATAGAGAAAGCAGTGGAGATTTTGCTTTTATATTTGAAGCATTTATATAAAAATATTTTTAAAATTCGAGGCAATCACCTCATGAAAAATTTTAACGATCAAACGTATTGAGAATTTTCAATAATTATGTTCACGCACACAAGAAAAAAAAAAGGATGGTCAAAATTCAAATTATAATTTTCTTGAATTCAATTCTGAATCATCGAGTCAAAGTTCCAGTGATATAAATATAAAGAAAATATAATTGATATTAAAAGTATTTACTTCCATTTTCCCTGTTATAATATTTAAATTAACCAATTTTAAGCAAAATTAGCATATTTCAAAACTCACACATACATTTCACACAAAGTATGCTGTTCAACCCAAATTCAAATTTAAATAAATCATTGTCATTATCATAAATGCATTGACATACGTATTTCAACCTTAATATTCACTTTATTCCTCTGCTCAAAGCTAATGGGCATATCGGAGACCCATCTGCTAATTTCGAACACAATGGTTCATTCTTAGTTATTCGAGTTTCAAATAATTAGAGAATTACGTTTTGAAGCCCCTTTCGGAAGTTTGTATGCACGAGAATATGACGATAGCAATTCCTTCCTTTATAATCTACGACGTAATGCTGTTTTCAATGGTACCCACTCCTATGTAACAGCTCAATTCCAACTAACTGAATAGATTCAGAGCATCCACAAAATTTCCATTATAAATCTTAAAACTCGAAAGTTCACCTCGGCGGAATGTCTCTGTAAAACAGGAGAGTCATTACATAAGATGAGGTTTTCCCAAGAATTTAAGGTTTATGTCTGTACATATGAGTAAGTAAATTCAAAGGCATGAAAAATAGAATTAGAGAAACTGAAATGCGCATGATTGATTTCAGGTCACTTTCCATTTTGGGGTACAGAGGAGAACGACACATGTTAAGTGAAAAATCACAAGTGAAAAAAAAATATAGATTTAGATATGAAATATAGATATGAAACAGATTTAAAAAATTGTAACTAATATTTACATAAGGTACATTAATAAGCAAAATTAACAATAAAATATGATAGATTTCTTAATACTAAATAAAGTTTAAAACATGTATATAGGGTGGTTTAAATTAAACGGATGCGTGGACACTTTTGTGGGAACTATGTGGACAATTTCTCCCAAATTTCACACGCATTCTCTTTTGAATATGAGGTTTTGCTTTTTAAAAGAAAATAACAGTTCTTACTTTACAGGCTAGAAGAAGAAAGGGAACTACGAATCAAGCGGTTTTCATGCTTCTTAAAGTGTCTAGCAATTATATGCACTATATCAAATAAATATTAACTATAGAAAAGAGTTTTAACATGTAATCTCATGAAATTAAACATTTTGACTAATAACTGATTTGTATAATAACTTTATTGCTAACGCACGTGAATCCACACTATCATCATAGATATTGTTCGATTCATGCTTCGTCTCATTTCTCTAGAAATTGAATTTGATGCGCAATGATGCTACGACAGAATGCAATTTTTTTCGTTTGGAGGCACCATGGTGCGAAATTCTATCTAAACGCGGAACATTGGTTTTATAAACACCATTATTCCAAGTTATTTTAAGATGCATTATCCTTTTTAAAATAATTATTTGGCACTTACGAAAGAGGCAAAATATCCCAAATGTTTTATTTATCCCTAAAATAAATTATTTAACCCGAAAATAAGCCATAAATGAAATTAATTTCCTTTATCAATTATTTATCAGCAAATAATCTGTGAAATTCATTAGGTTGCATAGAAATAGCAAATACTTATATTAATTTTTGAAACTCTTCTGCCTCTCTACAATTTAACGCCGCATAGAAATAACTCAAAATATACAAAAATGCTACAATCGCATATAGGCATTTAACAATTGCCCTTCTTATCGTAGGCGTCCTGTAATAGAAGCAAATAAATCATCTTGTTGATATAGTGAAATAAAGGAAATATTAATAATAGTACAAAAAATTTATAATTGATTAGTGAAGAGTTATTTTATGATATATTTTATCGATAAATAAAAAAAATAATAAAAAGGAACATTAACCAAACTTTACAAATTTGGGCAGAAACCAGCCCCTTTGACTAGAAACTAATTACAATATAGATTTTAATAAAAAGGAATAAATACTTTTTGTGATGAAAAAGAAATTTGATATGCTTCACAATTCGATCAGTGTCGATTTCCATTACTATCTATAATTCCTGAGCTTCAAAAGAATGAAATCAAGTCACGCTAGAATCATATCCTTTTCTTTCTATTTCGTCTCCTCTTTGCTTAATACTCTCATTTTTGTTCCTTTTCTTTATTCTAAATACAGCTAATTTAGTTCTAAAAGAGACAACTAATATATTGAATATAATAACAAATAATGTTAAAAATAATACATTAAAATAATTCAGTTTATTATTATAATTGTGTTTTTCAGTATGAATGGAATATCATCAGTAGGAATGGATTTCTTCTTTTGCATTTAACTAAGAATACCAGAAATTCAGAGTTAATACTCGATAGTTTATTCTTTGTCTAAATTAATTTTTTATTGCTTTCAGTTTTAATAAAATAAATTCAATTCAAACTAAATTAAATCTTTGCAAAATGATTAGAAGGGACTCAGACTAACTTCAAGTGCTTAAATTTTTACTTACCTATTGCACAAATCTATATACTTATAATAAAGCTCAATGTGTGTGTGTGTGTGTGTGTGTGTGTGTGTGTGTGTGTGTGTGTGTGTGTGTGTGTGTGTGTGTGTGTTGGCGCTCTACGGGTCAGGTCATTTGACATACAACTATCAAATTTGGTACATGTATACCTTAGAGGTCGGGAATGTGCACCTGGGGTCCCTTTTTTTGAAATTTTAATTAGAATTTTAATTATTAGTTAAAAACTAACTTTCCCGCCAAAAAAATCTTCCATTTTCCCCACCGCCAACTTTCAGTTATTTTTTTCTCCCAACAGAATTGAGGCTAGGGTTAACATTTTTCGGCGGATTATTTCAAACGATTCTGTTTATTTTCTTAATGTTTTATGCATTTAAAATTAAACATTGTTAATTAATCCATGTTTCACATTCATTCTGAAGTACTTTTGAATTAAAATAACAAAGAATAAAGGAAATTAAAAATGTATAATCTGCATAGCGTTACCCCAACTGGCGTAGAAAAATTCACGCACTTGCGTTGACGTAACTGGTGAAGAAATATCACGCATGCGCATTGTTTTCTGACTGTTGACATGGCAACCAACGAATGATTTAAATTATTTTTAGGTTAGTTGCATGCTTTTTTAAGTAAATTGTATTTATGTTAGTTATATATTTTTTGTATATGCTTATAGTTTTAAGTACATCGTTTTTTAAGTAGTTTTTTTTTAACCTATTTTCAATGATTTAAATTATTTTTAGATTAATTGGATGCTTTTGTAATTAAATTGTATTTATGTTAGTTATATACTTTTTTGTATATGCTTATAGTTTTAAGTACATCGTTTTTTAAGTATTTTTTTAAACCTGTTTTCAACCGATTATTTTAAACGATTCATTTTATTTTTTTAGTGTTTGATGCATTTAAAATTAAACATTGTTAATGAATCGATCTGTTCATGATGAATCTGAGAAATTTTTGTTGACAAATTCTTGAGATATTACATAAATTAAGAAAGATATTCTTTAGTGCCCATAAAGTCTAAACGCTCAGTGACTCTATTATCAGTAATCATAGTATTAAAAAGATGCTTTGTTTCAGTAAAAAATATTATTATATTAATTGCAGATTAATCATTTACACTTTAATTTAAAGCATAATTTCTACGAGGGGTAACAGAAAATTAGAGAGATACATATCAGGCTATGACTGAAGGCCCTTATAATATTATGAGTGAATTATATGACTATCAAAATTTGAAGTTTTAAAATATTTTGCCGAAGAATCTATTAAAGTTGGAATTGCGTAAAATATTTAATGGTACGACCGGAGTTTAACCTCTTGCTTGGAGCAATTTTTAAAAATCGCCAACAACGACCTTGCGAAATGTTCAAAAGCAAAGGAGCAGATGTTCAATTATAGTGCATAATAAAGATTGCCAGCTTTGGAGCGTTATCGCAACTTGGCGAAGAAGGGGGTTAAACTCCGATTCAACCTATTTAATTAATAAAATTTAAACGAGCATTAAGATTGGCGAACCGGCTGGTCGCCAAAGGCGGCTAGTAATGAAATAAATCGCAATTTATTGCGTGTTTTCACCGATCAAAAACTAATTTAACTTGCTTAGATTACGCATCATTTATCTGACATATGTAATTAAATAAATTCTTAACCAAAATTTGAAATAAATCTCATATTTCGATAAGAAAAAGTCATTTAGTCTTCTTAATCTCCGTTAAAAATAAATCAAGGGCAAATTAGAGGATTAAAAGTATAATTTTATTGTTAACAAAATGGTATTAGAACCTCAGAAATCTCAATTAAAATTATTTTTGGTGATTAATAGTTTTAATTTCATTTATTTCCTGGATTCTATTGTATGTAAGCAAAAGATTCAATTGCCCATTAACTTTTGATATCTTTTTAAAGGACATATTTTGAAACCTTTACTTATATACATATGTTGTAATGTTTTCTAAGGTAACACGTAAAATGTCATTAATACACATGAGAAGAATTTCTTAATGAACATGTGCTTTGAAATGCTATATTCCTCTGCATTTTATCAATTCGCCAATTATTTAAAAATATATTTAACGAAGAAATTTTAAAAATATATTCATATATTATTTATTCTAACTAATTTGCATAATTCATATTATAATGTAAAAGAAAATTTAGACTGAAAGTCGCTGTTTAAAGTAATATAAAAAAAAACTAATTCCGAATTAGAGTTTTAAATGCCGCTTACATTTAACTCTCTCATTCCAAAAAAATGTAATTATTTTGTAAACAGCCAGAAATATAGAGACAGATTGATAGATTGATAGAGACATGAATGGTTATTCTTAAACTCGTACGATAATTTGAGAGATTAATATCGTCTTAAAGATAACAAATTGTTTTAAAGATATAAAATATTATTGTCTTTATATGCAAATTTTAATTTTCAAAAATATTTTCAGAACTATGCTTTTTCGAAAAAGATTTTAATGATTTCAACATCCTGGAATCTGCAATTAATGAAAAACATCGTAAGCAGTCGTTTGCTAAAATTATTATTTTATATAAAAAAAACTATTACGATTAGAATTTCAATATCAACGTAACATAAAATTTGCAACTCGGGAAAATATAAAATTAAAAACAAGAAAAAAATTAACACCGGCTTCAAAGTAATCAGTCCATCCAAATGAAGAAAAATCTTCCCACCAGCTCTTATCCTACTTTAAAATCACATATTTAATCATCTATCGAATTATCAAACGGGGAGGAGATACATCGGTTTACTATCATTCTCAACATTTGTGAAAAGAAGGTGATTGCTGGAAAAACATTCGGTATGAATGCTTCAAATGTATCACTTTACATGGGGGGTGGTCCTTCATCATCACATGAGCAAGGAAAGTCATTTTCTCTGGTAAATGCATCGGAAAAGCAAATGTTTTTATGAAAATCCCTGATATATGTTCGCGTGCATTGTATGAGTGGTGTTTGTTTATGTGGAGGCGGGAGAAGAAAACGATGCGAGACACATTCAACGAAAATTTCTTCTGCTTCTGTTTTCCTTTTATGTAGTTACAATTCTTGAGTCTTTCTTTTATGTGGCTACAATTCACGAGTCTCCTGTTGTATGTTTAGAAGCGATACGTTGAAGAGAAAGAGAAACTGTATATTTTAGAAATTTTATAAGGTTCGTGTTGTTGAGAGGTGCTTATTTATGCTTTTTGATATTGGAAAAAAATAATATTTTTCAAAACTTGAAAAGTAGAATAATAAAGTAATAAATTACTTTATTACTTTATTAGATATGAAAACTCTCTAATACGTATAAAATACCAAACTTTTGACAGAAAAAAAATATTTTTTTAAGAGTACAATTAGGGTTCCATTAGAATGATTTGATAAATTAAGACGCTGCAGTATGGAAAGTGTTTGTAATCATAAATGAGTATAAGATATATGAAATAACAGCATTTTGTAAGATGAAAAACGTTCACACGAAATTATTTTTGAAGCAACTTATAAGAGGAAGTTATGATGCAAAAAAGCGCACATGGTAATAAAAATAAATTTTATTTCGAATATCTATGATTGTTCAAAACATTCCAATTGAAGAATACAAAACTGTATTTATGCATTTAATGATTACTGAAAAAATGAAAAAGGTTATTTTAAAGAAGAATAAAATCCTTTGGCATGTTGCGAATCAAAGACTCTCGAAACAAAACTTAGGATCGATATTTCAAACTGAATTTAACAATACCAATTTCAATTTTAAAAATGCGGTGTGATAACCAAATAAAGTTACATATAGATCCCCTTTGCAATTTTTAATTTTCCATTGCTTATATTTGCATGCATTAAACGAGGTCGCCATGACCCTATTGATTAGGCCTCGGCAAGAGATCGAAGAGTTCTAAATTCGGAACCTACTAAAGTTCCATCTATTTTGCCTGCCTGATGGACTCTAAATCTGACGTCATAGGCCAAATATCCTCCCTCTGGTGAGATAAGGAAGCTTAGAGTGAAGATGCCATCTCAAATAGGGTCACATTGTTGAACATGAATGGGGATATATTTAGAAGTTTTTAATGCATATTATTTTATATTTAACATTTATAAAGCATATTAAATGTTTTATACGTTTAATAGTATTTCTGTCGAGAGATTTGTGCGCATTTGAGTTATTTGTGGTTCAAATTTTCTGTCATTTGGACTAATAGAATGCATTCTAGAACCCTCTGAAACGGGAAACGTTTTTCTTGCTATTCCGGTACTTGCTTTAATGTATTTTCTTGCGATATAAATATAAGTTTCAATCCTAGTCAGCTAAAATATCGATATATATACATATTCGATTCCATGCCCTGTGAATTGTTTATTATTATTATTGATGGTGAAACAAGTTTTATACCTTGTATGAACACTTGTCTATTACAATGAAACTGCTGTAACACAGATATTTAGCATTCGCAACTTTGCAGCAGAGATTTGATATTTTCTCATTTCTGTTATTTAATAAGGCATATTACTTTTTCATTTTTAGAGTCAATCATTTTAATACTTTCATTTTTTTATCTCTGCAGTTATAAGCCTAAAGTTAAAATACTAGTTATTATACGATGAAGCTTTTAAAATAGATTTATGAAAATTATCAAATTGTAAATTATTAAGTAATGCAATGCTCTAAAACTCTTATTTCTGTAGGAAAGATTGAAAGCTGAAGTACAGATGTTTAAAATATATAAATTAGAAAATTAAAATTTTAACAAAGATATCAGTTATCATCTATTTCATAAATTTTTATATTAAAATTCTATACAAAATAGAATTAAATATTATTAATATTATTGCATTATTAACATTATTGTATAAATACTATTTACAAAAATTCATTTTAACAATTTATGAATAAGAAATAGACTTAAAATAGGGGCGTTAAATAACGAGTTATGCAAATTCTAGTAAGAAAATCAGCAGCACTTACATAAAGATAGGAAAGCTGCATCGTGAAATAACATCAAGAAATCATGACGGATTTATTATATTTTCAAATCCCAAATATATTTAAAATTATAACACACATCGAAAAGCAGTTTTAAAAGTGATACTATGAGCTTTCAGGAGAAAAATAAAAGTGCTTCCAACAACCCCATTTTTCATCTTAATTAATAATTTTGTCTCCTTATCTATCTTAATAAGATACTTAATAAATAATTAAATCCCTAGTCCCTTCATAGAATTGAAAGCTACACTTGTTTTACTAGGGATAAAAGTACCAAAAAATCTAGTTTACTGTCTAATTTTTTGAAAATTCTCTCTTGTTAATTGGAGGTTGGAACGAAGTCTAACAAATTACCTCTCATAAAAAGAGATAATTAATAACTGAAGTAACAGTGTTCGTTAAGGACAACTCGCGAATTGATTTTAGTCGCAATTTTAGCACACATCGGGGGAAAAGTTCTCGTTTGCTATGATGTGCGATCACTTCTTTTTAAACTTCTGCGATGCAGAATTTTAATAAACATTAAAATAGAGGGATATTTTACTTTTTCTCTCCCATCTAATTAGATAAAAGTTACACCTTCATTAAAGGATCCCAGAAGCAAATTCGGACAATTTATGTCTCGATTTCCCTCGAGAATAATAAAATGCTGCTGAGAATTGAAACGAATTTCCCGTTACAGGTTGAGTTTATAGCTTAAAATATGCTTCATCGTTTTAATTTCTTTCTTGATGTTGACATTTTGATAGTGTGTTCGCATTATTGTTTGAATGAAAGGATAATAGTAAATGATTCTAATTAAGATAATTTTTTCTTTAATGTTTGATATATCGGCAATTAACTATGATCTTATCTATTTAATTCACTTGAAAAGCCATCTAAATCAAGATATTTAATTTTTGAAAATGCTGTAATTGAATGAGCTCATTAAGTAAGCAAATTTTAATTTGTGCCATTTAAAAATGGCGCAGTGAGTAATTAATTCTGACAAACAATAAGTTTTATTTTTATTTTATTATTACTTATCGAAAACGACAAGATTGCTAAGCTGTTTATATTTTAATTTATGAAAGTCAATACTGTAATATTATATATAAAAAATCATACATACAGATTAAATGATTTTACAAAAAAAGAAAAGCGCTCAGCATATTAATAAGTTGGTTTCTTTTTCATCCAACTGCACAAAAAATTTCGATTGCAGAACAAAAGTGTTTTTCAACATTCTAATACTACGATTTATTTAAAAATGAATATCATAAGAGTTTTCATAAATTTCAAAAAGACAGCTACATTAAATTATTATTTGAATTTTTTTCCTTTCGTGATAGAAATCGAAATTATTGTGCATTTATGTTAATTGTAAGAATAAGATGAGCCCTCTAGTCAGTAAAAATAATGATTATTATTTAATGGACAGTACAAACTTCGGGAGGAGATAAAAACATGAATATATCAGAATCTGAATCATATAGGAATGAACATTCTGTTTGGGTTGGTAAAAAGGCAACAAATCAGTTGATTGGATTCCTATGAAAACCTCGGAATCTATTTTAAGAATGAAGTTACCTCTGAATGGAATACTTTATTTCAAATATTGAATAATGCGCAATTTACTATAGAATTTATCTCTCCCATTCAGATATTTTAAAAGTTAGCCACTTAAACACTTCAATTTGACACCTACAAACACGTACTCTTGCTATAGTGGTGAAATCCAGAATATCAAGTCATGATACTTGAATTTATCAAATTAATTCCCGAAAGACTTGTGAAATATTTACTAGAGAACAGCATATTGTGGGTGGCTTCGTTCATTCTCTGCCTTTCTTCAGAGCAATTGAATTTTTTACATCATTTTTTAAGTATATCAATAGTATTTTCCTCCTTATTATTTAGATTTCATCTGTGCGTGGTTGCTTGCATAAATTTTACATATATATTTTATGCTTTATGTATTTTTATTTTAAATATTTTATTTCGAACATACTTCCGGGCCTCTCTCATTTTATAACCTTAGTTACTATATGTTAATTACTTCATGTGAGCAATTATGTTCTATTTTTATGTTTGTATTTGTGTATATCCTTATTTCTCCATTTTGAATTTTTATTTGTGCCTGCGCCTTTTCCAATTGAAATTTCCTGCTACTATCATTGAGTACCGACTTACGTTTGTAACTTTTGCGTTATACTTTGGTGCACACAAGGAGTATATAACTAGAGACTCAAAAAGAAAAAAGGAAGAGGTCGTACTGTAAGCAAGCACTCGAGATCAGTATTCGTTTTTTGTAACCGAGTGCATGAGCGATATAATTATAAATCGTTTCACCAACGTCGAGTTAGATGATATTGATATTCACTGATCCATGCAGCCTAGGTATTAATCGTGCATGAATGGCAATGGGCGGAATTCCGAACACCTCCTTTGATGAATCTAACTGATGTACTATTTTTTGTGAGCAATAAAGCGTTTAATATTATTTTTTGTACTGTGTCCTTGCTTTGCCCTTATGTCTCTTAATCATTTGAGGACCGCATTTGAAACCCCACTTTTTTTTTTTTTTTCTGATTCTATTTCCAATTGAATGTTTCCTTCCAAGTTTGTGCTTGGAGTTCAGAAACATCCTGTACATAAAGAATAAACTTAAATGTATTTTAGCAGTTTAATTCACAAAATAATTCACTTTCGTATGATGCATTGATTAATTATGCATTGATTATTTGCCATTGATTTTTTGTACAACATTCTTATATTAAATGCAAAAAAAAAAAAAAACAGAAAATCATTTTAGAAAACTAATGCAATAATAATGCAGTAACTACATTCAATATTATATATATATACAGGGTGTTTCAGTGAACCGTCTCAGAACTTCTAAGAGGGGTAGGGTACATCCTGACGAACCAAATTTATATACCCATGGGCAGTTAGAAATGCTTTCCTGACGCGGTAGATGGCGTTTTGCGAAAAGTCCGAGCTTTCGTGCAGGGAATCTTCATTTCGCACAAGAACGCCAAGATAGTAGGATGGATGATTACACGATTGCAGAATTACACGTCGTGCAGCGCAGAATCGATTTTCGGTCAATGTATGGGCCGTATTGTGGGAGATCACCTCATCGGACCTTACCTGTTACCGGGTCGTCTAACCAGACCTACGTACTTGCTCTTTCTGCAGAGCCCATTTTGCCACAACTTTTGAGAGTTGAACAGATTTCTGTATCGACGCAACAGACAATGTGGTTCCAACACGATGGAGCCCCTGCCCATTATAGCGGAGATGTTCGTAACAACCTGGATGTTACATTTGGTCAACGGTGGATCGGACGTGGGGGTCCCGTGCGTTGGCCTGCTCGTTCACCCGACTTATCATGTCTTGATTTTTATTTCTGGGGTGATATGAAATCACTAATTTATGACACCCCTGTTGACACTGCTGAGGAGCTCGTTGCAAGAATCGCAGTAGCTGCCGAAGAGATTCGAGATATGCCTGGAGTATTCCAGAATGTTCGGATGTCCATGCGTCGGAGATGTGAGGCGTGCATTGTAGCCCTTGGAAGAAACTTCGAACATTTACTTTAATCCATGTACCTTTTGCTTCTTTTCATGTATTATTAAAACGATTTCTCATTTATGGTCTCTTTTCTTTATGGTCCTTCTGTGTACAACACCGCTTCAGGAAAGCATTTCCGACCCCACATTGCTGTATGATTTCGAGTTGTCAGGATGTACCCTATCCCTCTTAGAAGTTCTGAAACGGTTCACTGAAACACCCTGTATATGACTGTTCAACATATTTATCTTACGAATGTTGTTGCTTGATTAGTAGCCCCTATCTTTAACACTATATTGCTATGAAATTGCTAATATAGATCATTTGTGCACTAATCGTAATGTTTTCAATGGCATGATGCTTCAGACATTCATCTTGAAGAAGTCTAAAAATAAAGCGAAATCCTCTTCTAGATACTAAAAGCCATTAATATACTCTTATAAGACATAGAAGCGTTATTCCAGGAGTATTTTTCACTTTCTTAACGAAAAGATGTCGATTCCATTTTATTCCAATGTGAGGAAAGGACGAAAGCCTACAGAAGTAATTAGTTATTCTTTCTTTTAAATAGAAATGTTCGGAACTTCTTTTTCTCTTTATTTCTTTTAATCGCATCCATGTGTGTCTTTGTTTCAGTGTAAAATAAGATCTTCTCCGTGTCCTAGTTTTAGGGAGCGTATCTGAAAAAATAATTACCCGCTCGATTTTTTTTTCTGCTGTTATTTGGAAAATTTCACGAACTGCATAGAAAGTTTTAATTTGTTCATGCGGAATTAAATAAAGTCTGCATTCAGCTGAATTGAGAGGAAAATTTCTTTTATATTTAAGTGTTCGTAAAAAATAATAGGATACAACTTTATTTAAATAACGAAGTGTATTTTAAGTGCTCTTCGGGAAAACGGAAAAAAGAAAGAAAATTTTAACTGTTGGGATAAATACTCACAAACTATCTTTGAACAACCCTTTCATTCTTGTACGGAACTTCTCTTTCTCTTCGTTGTAAAAAAAAATATTGTAGGAAATAGTTTTGAAATCTCCTATGCTGTTCTTGTCTTTCAAATCAGCTGTACTGAAGAATTTGAACTCTTGACATCGATTCAAAATTTTTATTTATATTTCTTTTCTGCTATATTATTTATATTTCTTTTTTCAAAGGTTGATTACGCCTTATTTCGAATCTCGACCCTGTTTTCATTTTAGTTTCTTGTTCGCTTTCAGGTTGAATTAAATATAATTTCGTTAGACAAAGGAAATGTTTATTTGGATAGTTTGGTGAATATTGACTACTGGCGAACCAGAAAATCCTCGATCAGTCCTTTGTCCCAGTCAATCTCGCTTTGTTCCAGTCATCAAAAGTAGCAGTGGGATGAGGATATAATGTATCATTCAAATTTAAGTATTTAGAATACCAGAACATCCGAGTTTCTCCCTCAAAGAAATAAAATTCCCTACGTCCCCTTAAACCGTAATGACTACCTATTTTTTTAAGCAGTTCATATACAAAAGAGGACCTCGCTTAGATGATGCTAGTAAGTAAATGCATGCTCATTCATTCATTGAGAGTTTTCAAAGAACTTCCTTCGTCTTCAAATCCATATTGACGAGTATCTCTAACGGTCAAAGC
Organism: Argiope bruennichi; assembly: GCF_947563725.1. Lineage (NCBI taxonomy): Eukaryota > Metazoa > Arthropoda > Arachnida > Araneae > Araneidae > Argiope > Argiope bruennichi. Next base: position 9,245,007 of record NC_079153.1, on the reverse strand, counting down.
ATGCACCGTGAGTATTCAATCTGTCATACTCAACAAAAGGGGGAGAAAAATTTGAGAGATATCCAGGTATCTAGGGCACCTGCCATAATTCTTTAATCGGACGTTTGGGGCTTTTCAATACTGCTAGCGTTAATCCACCTGTTCTTTATGGAAATAATATATATGTAAAGGAGGGAAAACCGAAATGGCGTAGAAAGGACTTGCTTCATTTTTCAAGATGAAAACAAAATAATACCAATTTAATAAATTTTAAAGAAAGAAGTGCGGTAAAAAACAGAGCCTTAAGGTAATTGGAATTTTTAGTGATAGTGTGAAAATATACCACCACATCTCATTTGGAATTTGAAATTATGTTCTCATTAAAGCTTCAATTCCTGAATAAAATCTTAACCTTTAAGCTTCAGCAACCCAAACTCGAAAAAGTTACTTTGAGTGCTGACATTCAGTGACAGAAACTAGAAGATGCTTTCCCCTTCTTTTAAAGGCGTTTGTTGAAAATAACCTCTTCGATTTCAACCCCCGTAGAGTTAATGGGTCATCTGTCCCCCTCCGTCGTAAGCGGGTTGCTTTTTTTGCGGTTTCGCCTCGATCGTACCTTAGGCTTTTAATCTCATTATTTTTTTTTCCTGAAAATTATTCCAGCAATTCTGTAAGAGAAAATATCGCATTAAATAGTATGATACTAAATAAATTGCAAATACGATATCTGCTGAATAGTTTAGCACATTAAACAATAATTTTACAATTTTTCAATTATATTTTAAATTAAATCAATTTCTCAAATCAATCTCTCAATTTTCAGCATTACTGAAGCTGTGAATTTTGCTGACAACGCTTGAAATCAGCATTGTGAATTTTATTTTATTTTTTTATAATTTTAACTTATCAATTTTCATAAAATGTAACGATTTATATATAATGAATTAAAGATCCTAATTCTTTATATTTTCTTTTTAAAAGTATTCACATCTCTTTTCAGCAATTGCAATACTTTCTCTATACGAGAAACTGAAGGCGCAAAACTCTGATTAAAAATTAAAAGAAGAAAAGAATAATCACACAAAATATGTTTAAAGACACCGTAGAAGAATGAACTAGTCTTCTTACGTGACTTCACTTAAAAGAATATTCAGCCCACACTTCTTCTTTTCAAAATATTTCGAAGTAGAAGTTTGAGGTAGAAGAATTCTACACCTGTTTGCTGATCCCTGTTACAGTTGTTATTCCTCAAACCCATCCATTCTCAATAGTTTTCACTGCGGAAACATACAACCGAACATACAAGCAGTAAAATTCCTTTAAAAAGAGAGCCGGAGAGAATTTGCAAGCTAAATATGCTTTCACCTTTTCTGAACAGTTGTTCCCGTTCTCTTTTTTTATTTACGCATATATATTTCTCTTCTCTTACTACACTGCTGGAAGGTTAAAGAAAAAGAAGTTAAGATTTTATCGTAAACACTAGAGAGATAAATGTGATTCAGTATGTAAATGGGAAAAACAGATTTTACAGTTTCTGCGACGTAAATTGTCCAGTATTAGTCCCCGATATATACATGCAAATGCTTCTGGGTTTCTTATTTTGTTGTTGTTGTTGTTCTCTGTTCATCCTATATCTTTAGGTAGACAAATTCAATGTAAGAAAGTCATGTTTTTCTTTTTCAGAACTACCAAGCTTTCGCAACTTTGTTTCTAGATGACTTTAAAAGTTATTTTTTTGAATTGATCTACATTTCCCTCGAGTAAAACTGGAGCATGTTACACAAGACTGTCTGACTTTTTCACATCATCTCTCAGTAAAGTAAAAATGAATGCATTGATTCCGTTTTTAGGTTTGTATAAAATTTTCCCTTATACCATGTATTGTACCATCTCGTGGGGTAGGCATGCTTATATGACAGTTCTTTGGTAATCATACGATATCATGTTATAATATTTACTGGAATAAAGTATTCCCTTTAGTGATAAATTTTCTAAAAAAATAGATGTTCTTCATTTTATGTAAATTATTTTTTAATCTGGCGAATAAATTCCAAAACCTCAGTAACAGGCATTATGTGGTATAATAATTCTTTCAATTTCAATATATTTTCATTTTGAGATTATTGCGCTCAAGGATTTCTGCATGCATGCAAAATGTGACACGCTTTAAATTTCTCCGCATAGTAAAGAAATCTGACTAAACATTATGTACCTTGTACTTTTTTCTCTTTGACCAATTATATCCAAATTTCGATACAAATATATTAATATAATTAGGTATACAGGTATACATAATACACAGGTTTCCTCAGAACCAGAACTTCTAGTACACCTTTCTTCAAGTGTAACTGGCTTCATGACGCGAAGCACTCCCGTTTCTGTCCTCCTTTCAATTTACCCTCTCCTCCATTTTATGCTTTGGCTTTGGTTCCTTCTTCCTTTCAAAAGTAGACGAGTGAACTCTCCAGGAGAAACTTTTCCCTCTCTGTTTTCTTCCTGCTTCTCATGGATAGTAAATACCTCTGCGTGCTAATGTGCTGGCGATGCGGGGTGGTATTAGGTATATTTCGGTTCCCGGTGTATCATTCGGCCGGTATCCCAGCCATTTGATTGGTTTGCTTAAGGGAAGCAAGCGAAAGGGGTACCTCCTGGGTTTGGCGTTATAGGCAGTTATTGTCTCCGAGGGTGACTCACTGCATATAGGTTTCGGCTAACACCCTGCTAAATGCTAATCCTGGAAAAACTAGAGGCAGTGGTTGCCATCCCTTATTGAGCTCATTGGTGCGTAGTGGCGTTATAATTAAATATATATCTATATCTTATGGGTATTGTATTCAACTTCCTTTTGGCATCATCTAACATACGTTCTATGATCATTAGCATACAAAGTACATTTCGTCGATTCTCTGTTTTTCTGATTAACAAACTATTCCTATCAACAATTGTTTAAATACAAAATATAATAAATTTTGCTTTGGTGACATTAGTTCATATTACTGAAAAACAATCGTTTGTCCTTAGTAAATTTACTAAGCATACGTGATTTCTCGTCCATACATCATTGAATAAAACTTGAAAAGTGACACATGAAGTTATCTCTAAGCCTGACTTAATAGAACTATCAGATGCAATCCAGTGTTCAGAAAATTAAATATGTGTCGCATGTCGTTTTAATGTCCAACGGGATGATTAACTTGTACTAATGAAATATTTTTTACCATACTAAACTTTAAAAAATGTTTATGCTGCTCCTTGTAAAGCATGGATATAAAGTTAATCAATCTCTCATATGTTCCCGCACGTGCCAATTAATATATATATATATATATATATATATATATATATATATATATATATATATATATATATATATATATATATATATATATATATATATATATATATATATATATATATATATATATATATATATATATATATATATATAGTGAAACTATCAAATTAGTTTCACAATAATATTGAAATTGATGTCACAGATTGTGTATTAATTCAACTCTAAAGTGATTACTAAAGAAAATTTCTATGGAAATGTAACTACTATCATTAAAAAAGTAATTGTTTGAGTTTTGAGTTTCAAAACCATTTTGGGGGATACAGAAGTTACAGAAGATATAATTAAAAAATCCGAACATTTACTTAATTTTTAATCAATTCATAGTTTAAGCGACTTTTGAACTTACAAAAGCTCAAAGCGACCTTTCTTCAGATTGAGAAGTTTTATTGCATTTTTAACTTAAAACTGTAGATTTGTGTAAACAAAGTTCAAACATTTATCTTTTTTTATAAATGCTTCGGTAGATTTATCTCCAATAAAATATTCATGTTAGAATAGATTCCGATATTTCATCACATACATATTAATATGTAAAATGGAAAAAATAAAATCCAAAAATCCATTTAAATAAGATAATTTTTACATATACTGATATTTTGTATATAAATTAATATGTGATATTACTTACAATGCACCGCATTCATGCATTCTATTTAACTATTAAACATAACATAATATGAATATTTAATGAAATCTCTAACACTGGGGTTTATCACTGGAACACTAACAGGGAGATGCGGTCTTACACCGCGCTCGAAGAAATAACTGAATTATTTTAAAAAGCATCTGCTGAAATCAGTTGAAAAAGTACACGTGTATTGAAGGTAACAAAAGAGGAAGCAACAAGATCAATCCATTCAATTGAGGTAAAAATAGAATAGGGGTGACAGAAAATCCATCGCTAGTGGTCTCACAGACCACACGTCCCCACTTAAGGGTTAAAATTAACTTTTGCGCCCTGTACTTGGGATTTCAACCATAATTAATAAATTATTTGGGCGGCTATTTGAAAAATAAGAATAATGATCTGTTCTCGTAAATATAATCAAGTTTATGGTAACGAGATTTATTTAAAAATAGATCAATGATATTTATTAAAATGTAAAAATGGGTCTTGTTATTTATTAAAATAACGGTTAATGAGAACATTATTCTGCAGATTTTTGCCCTATTGCTACGAGAAGTTGATGCGATTCCTTAAAACATGATGAAATGACAAATATAATATTGTTTCCAACATGCATTCTAAACTAATTAAAATTAACATTTTTTTCAATAGCACTATTTATGAAATTAAAATTTATATTGCCATATTCCTAAAAAATGCATCTTATGCGTCTATTTCGGCTATTCCCGCAAGTAAACTATTCACTTAATTGATAAATGGAATATTTTTTATTGTATTTGCTATAAAATTTGGCGCAATATTTTTTTCGAAATTAGAGTATTAAATTAAGATACAGCTACATATAGTCTCTTCTATAGCAAAGCAAATTAGTTTAATAAATCTTTTTACTTGTATATCCTTTTCACAATATGCAATATTTAAATTTTAATTTTATTAGAATACAATCTGCATTTATTTCAAGATTTATACGATCATTGATAAAATTTTTATAACATAAATATATTTTTGTGTTGTATCTTTTGTGTTGTGTTGTATAAATATATTTTGTTTTGTGTGAAATTTCTTAGTACTAGTATCTGGCATAAAATTGTTCTTACGAAACTGTTTTGTTGACTAGCCAGCAGTAAGCATATGGTTAGATCAAAGAGTCAACTTTTAGAACGCAAAGGAAGAAAAAATAATTCAGTTCCACTTCGATGAATTAGGACAGAGTTAAGCAGGATTTCAAATATTCTCTATAAAAAAAAAATCACACTAAGTTGAAAAAATTCTGGTCTTCCTCATGTTGTATTTATTCATCTATCATTTCTGGATAAATAGTAAATAAAAACATGAACAAAATGAAAAAAGAGAAAAAAAATCTTGCAGACGTAGGAACTTCAAGTCTGTTTTTCTACCTTTTAACATTAATCGCGTTCAGTCTCACTAACATCTACACCAAGATTTCTCTTTCATTTTAGCTTAATATTTGGGGAAGGGACAAAAATGAAAAAGTGAAACAAAAAAGCGGATAAAGATAGTTAGTTGTAGAAAGTGAAGGCAGAATAATAGAAACTATTTATAAAAGTTCGGTGTTTGCATATTTACTTCGTATTTTTTTTTTTAATTTTTTTTTTTTGTTTTTTTTTTTTGTATGTATTAGTAGTTTGTTTCCGCAGTCGGCACCATGGAGAATGGCGGAGCTTGAGAAATAATAACTATATCTCCAAAGAGACACAAGTGAACAGCTGTAAGTAAAGAGCATATAATCTATAACATTCTCGATTTTCTTCTGATCCCACAAAAGGTTTGGGAATAGATACAAGAGTTGAGTTGAAAATCGAGACAATATTTTGAATAGTCGTCCATTTGGAATAACAGTGAGATGGAGAGTTAAATTTTTTTTCTGATATCCGAAAAGCATTTTTTGTTCTAGAATAAAAGATAAAGGGTCTCCTAATGACGATGACCATTTACTAACCAAAGAAGACAATTGCCGGTTAAGTAATTTTTAATATGATAAAATGATTTTCAAAATGACTGATCCATTTAAGGGCTATTTAATCTCAGGTAAATTATTGGTATTCTGCGCATGAACCTCAATTTTTGAAATGAAAGTTCTTTTAATTTACATAACTTTTTCGGAACCCTGAAATGAAGAAATGACTTGTTAGACATTTTCTCATTTATGTTTGTGGCTTTTAACGTATTATCAATAAGAGTTTATAGAAAATTAAATTTGTCTTTCGAAAGACTTGTTTTACATAATGGATATTTTAATCAACTTACATAAATTTACAAACAATTTACTTCATTGAATTGATAGGGAAGAAAACATGAAAATCTTTTGAATACCAAGAACATGTCTTTTTCCAAAACATGTCTTTTTTAAACATGTTAACAGTCTGTAGATCTTTCAATTGTAGGTTGTTCAAAACAGCAAATTTTTATTATGTATCACATATAAAAGCTAAATTCAATCTGCAAATAAAAGGTGATTGTCGGCGCTGCCGAGCTTTTTTAATTCTTATTTCTCATCAGAAAAATTAATAAGGCAAAGACTGCCCTTTTTGTAAATAAATGTAAACGAAAATAATTGGCATGACACCATATTTAAATTTTTTGATAACATTTAATTGACGTAGGACGAAACATAACATATAAGAACACTATTACAAAATTTAGTACGTTAACATCATAGAACTTTCCAACATCCATCTCTCTCCTCTCTCGGCATCGTCTCTCCCGCCGTCCTTCTTCTCCACACTCTTCCCTTCAGTTCGTTTTCTGGTTCTAATCATACGCAGCGCCCTCACAGTGATAAACCAATAAATAAATGTTTTCATACAAGAGGCTTTGCCAAAACAAAAAATATATATATTACTGGAATAATCATCGCAAGCCATTCATTTGTGGCCGTTACATTGTAATAACATTTTAGACTTGGAAAGATATTCGAACAATTAAGTATTCTTGTACATATTTCGTGATATTAATTATTTTCTCCTATAATTTGGAGCACAAATAATTATTCTTGTTAATATATTCAGAATCGTAATTCAACGTATTTGAGCTCTACTCAAACATTTTTTATTAAACGTATTGCTTACATGCTTATGAATCCAAATCGAATTACAACGTATGAATATCAATATGAATTATTTGGGCAAAATTGTATAATTTTGAGTATAATTTGATTACTATTCGTCTTAATTGAAAGAGAAAACATAGACTCAGGTCTTTTATATATTGCGCTTTTCAGTTTCAAAATGCAACGTGAACGTTTTACTATCCATATCTATTTAAGAATTAAAAAATATATATTATAATCATTACAATTACGATTTTTGCACATTTCTAAACTTTATGTTATTGTTTGCGATGCCGTATTCATCTGAATAAGGTATGTCGAAGATTTCTAGTTAGAAAATCGATTCTAAGATTTTTAAAATTTACTTCTAAATTCCTCAGTTGTATATAAAAAATTATTTATGTTCGAATGTGTTCGCCATAATATAAACCTTTCTGAAAACATTCACAAGGATATCTTAAACATAAACGTTTCATATTCATGTCGCATCAAAATGTTATATGTTATATACATTTAATGCAACTTCTGTACCCATGCGTGTTGCTATTTGTTTTCAAAAAATGCTTTCATTACATTTAATAAGTATCTTATTGCAGCTTTATCTTATAAAAATATTGAATGATTTTATTTGTGCTCTAATTATATTATTATTACTTAAATTAATTCTCAAAAAAATTTGAAAATTGTGTGACTGTCAAATTGGTATACAGTTTTTATTCATTTTAAAGTTGTTGTAAAAGTCTTTTATTTTGTATTTATTTTCGAAATAATAATAGTATAGGAATAATAATAGCATTATTTCGAATAAATAATAATAGAAATCAACAGTCAAATCATCAAAGAATATATAATATAGAATAACGTTCATACATTTTAAAACAATTTTAAATTATCTTTTAAGAACCAATCAGGAGGTATGCTCGTTTTTGCCGAATTATACGGATTATTATGCTATTGAAATTTCAGCAAAAGTCGTAGAATTAGTCAAAAGTCTTCGTCAAATTATTCTTTGGCTTTATATTTCAATTTATTGGTATTGAATATAGAAAGAAGAAAGTCTTTCCTCAATATTTTATAAGAAATTTTAATTGGTAATCATTAGACAGAGAAAAGAAATATTTCTCATAAAGAAAATATGAACTAACAAATCATTCCAAGAACAACAATCACAACTTCAATGTGAAGGTAGTTATAGCAATTATTTTCTGGACAAGAAATGCCTTGTGGAGATCAATCCAATTTCGAAATAAAATTGAATTTTCCAAAAATATAAGGGCAATAAAAAACGTTCCCCCAATCATTTCTCTAATAAATTGAATAAACTTTTTGACCTTGCCAAAAGAATGGATATTTTATTCAAATATTTGCGATTTAAGGTTTACTGATTGGATTGCTAATTAACATAAACAATGATATTCGGAAGAATTTTCAAATGTCTTTTATGATGAAAGCTAAATTGTTATGGTGGTTTTAATATTTATCTTTAATACAGGTTTATAAGCCACTTTCTTTATTTATGATTGTATAAAAATGAATTTAACTTCTTATAATTAGATAAGCTTTTTTTATATGGAAAAAAATGTTTTAGAGGCATAAATTACATGATATGATTTTTTTAATGTATTTTTATCTGTTAATATACTTCAAGAAAATTTTTGTAAAGTTAAAAAAAAAATTAAGTTAAAAAAACAGTTAAAATAAAGTTTAAAAAAACCAGTAAAAAAATTACCAATTCTACATAATAACTACATAAAAATTTACCAGTTCCAGTTCGTAAATCATACTGAAGAATAAAATAGGGCCTTAAAAATCAGAAATAGAAGAAACTTTCTGAGGCTTTTATGTTGTGAATTTCATGAAGCTTTAAAGCTGGATTTCTATTGTCAGTAAACTTACATTAAAATTTTATATGCATCAACTCCATAAAAAAAAAGAAATGGATATAAAATAAATAATTTTACCACACTTATCTACATGATTTACCACATTCATGTAATTATATCTTAGCGAATATCTCGAAAAAAAATTGTATTCAAAATTTGAAGTCGATAAAAAATGGTCACTGTGGTCACATATTTTACAAATAAGTTTTAGTCAAATTGAAAACGATTTAGATCTCCTGTAATCGATTTACAGTGTGAATTGTTTTTGTCAAAAACACAGATTTTGACACAGAACACAGAAACACAGAACAGAAAAAAAAACTGTTACGGGTACAAAAATGCAAGATTCAGAATGTGTGTTATCAATAAATATATAAGTGTGTGTGTGTGTGTGTGTGTGTGTGTGTGTGTGTGTGTGTGTGTGTGTGTGTGTGTGTGTGTGTGTGTGTGTGTGTGTGTGTGTCATGCCAAATTTAGATCTCACGGATACGAAGCAAAATGATCATTTTTCTCAAAATATTCATTGCTAACGGCTTCATTTGTTTAACGTCTGCTTATATATTGATACATTTACTGCAAACAGACACATAAAATAGATTTTAAATTTGAAACGTGTTTACTAGAGCCATTTTATTTCTTATTTATCGAAATTAGTTCTATTTTTGAAATAAGAAATAAAACTAAGTGGAACTTAAAACGAATTTTATTAAAAAGGTTAAAAATATTAATTAATATTCAAATATATTATATATTTCCTCCTTATCTAAAGGGTCCATGTTTATTTATAAACTGGTGTAGTGGCAAATGTTAAATGATGTTTCATTTCGAGCTTTGGAAAGTATTTCCTGTCCAGCAGTCCCAAAGTACTTAAAAGCTTCTGTAATCTATTTGAAAATTCTTTTTATTGCTTATGTGTGTGTGTGTGAAGTAATTTTTATCACCATCATATCACTAGTCCCTGTTTCAACGATGAGCTTAAGCTCTTGTTTATATTAGTGAGATATCAGTGAATTATATCAACATAGCTCTTTACTCAAACTTAGCTTCTTGATGATCTTCTTGATTCTGTTTGCAGAGTTGTTTTGTAGTTTGCTTGGAAAACATTTAATAGTTTTTCCTCAGACAAGCAACACCACCATAGGACATTTTCTGGATGTACAGTAAAACCTTTTCTCTATAGAATTGTTTAAACAATATTTCTATATAATTGAGGCATTTTTCTAACTTAAAATTTTTGTAATGCATAAATATTTCTCAGATTTTACTACATTGAAATCATAAGGAAACATAATTTTCTAACAATGTCAACTAGTGTTTCAGCTGCGAGATTGGATCAAATTATGGACAGTATCAACGCAAAATTCGTCTTGCCATTGCCATTCATCTTGCATGAGAAAGGTTTTCAAGGTTTGTACTTGCCTGTTTTTAAAGTCATTCACCCAATAGTATATACGGGCGAATATCTCAGAGATCATTCTGATCTGTACTCAGTTCAATGAAATGAACCTCTGAAAAAAGATATCTATTTTATTGTACTCATCAACTGGCAAATCTAGACAACTTCTTTTACAATTTCCTCTTGTACCACTAAAAGTAGATTTAAACGTTGGATCTTTGAAGATTACAGTAAATTCGGAGGGGAGAGGATTTATTTAAAGGAAGTAAACAAGCCTTGCTTGGAAGTTTATGAACTTTAAAGCATTTTCGAAAAATTAAATTGATTCCTCGAGATAATCCGGTATTTTGTTGTACATACCATAACAATCAAAAGCGTTAATATTATGAAATGCAATTTTATGTCCTAAATTTTAATGTCTATTATTCTATATATTTCCAGGATTACTTTCTGCTGCTAAATGTCCAAAATATGTGGATTTTTTTAAACAAAGATTTATAATCTTGTTTAATTATCCTAATAGATTTACCATTTGCAGTTTCTTTAATTATTGTTTCATATTTTCGATGATCAAATAAGAGTGCAATTATATCTGAAGTACAAATTGATACCATGCATGTATTTAACCCTTTTACTAAAAGACATCGACTATAGCCGACTGATTTTCTGTCCACAAACTTTAAAGTACTTTCTTTTTTTAGTTTTAGTTCCATTATTTTAAAATTAAGCTCCAACATATAAAATAAAAAGCAAGATAGTTGTTAATGAACATATCCCAATTTTGAAACAAGAAATTTATCAATAGAAAAGTAGATCAGAAATAAACGAAACCGTAAATTGTAAACCTTTATTTTGAGAAAAATATAGAAATTTAATGGAGACCTAATTTTCAAATGATACAGATATAATTTTTAATATTTATTAGCATTCTAAATTTTACTTTTTCACACTTAAAAACAAAAATTTGGATTTCATAAGAACCTCAAATGTTTAATTAAAACGTTTTTTATAAATATGTAATCACAGTGACTAATTTTTATCGTCTTCAGATTTTTAATTTTAAAAAATTTCCTTAATACATCTTATTATCCAAAACCCGAAGGATCTTTGCGGTACTTTCATTTCTTTACATATTTTCATATTCTAATATATTTCATATTTCTACTACATTTACTTATTTGGATTACTTTCATCAGAATTCTAGAATCCTTTTCATCACGAAGCTTCTATCGGATTCTTATATAAATTATTTCTGACTTTTTTTTTTTCAAATAAGTAAATATGAAGTATCAAATTTTGTATTAAAAATTTGTAAGAACTCCTATACCCCCACCAATTGAATGTATTTATTCAAAGATAAATCTCCCCCAATTGTACTAGACGTAACTGAATATCTTTAGTTAAGAATAATCCAGAAGAATTCAATACTTTTTGTCCTAACACAGACATAGTGGCTCAAAAAAAGGCACAACTTCAAGAATACATTTTATGCACGAAATAAGGAGAAAAATTACCTTTTCTTCTTTTATTTTTATAGTGAGGAATATTCAGAATACTGCCTTCTCATCTTTATAAAAAAAACGTTATTTTTTTTTCTAATATCTTACTACTACATTCAATTGCCAGAGTGAAATCATTTTAGGTAGTCATTGTAAATTCAAACAACCAAAAATTATCTATGATTATAACCTGGAAATTATTGTGAATTAATGAAATAGTTAAGATAAAAATAAGTCCAGCCTGAAGACATTATAAAAGAACATCTCTTGAAGTGGTGTCACTTCAGTGATATTTCAAAAATACTAAAAAATAAATTACCGAAGATGATTGGATGGAATTTTATCTAAAATTGCAAAACCTATTTTGGAGAATGGACGAATGTTCTTATGGCTAAAACCTGTAGTGAATTATGCAAAGTTCCTTAATAAAAAAATTTGCCCTCAAACCATAAACCATGCTACTGATATTTGGATGAATGAATACAGGTATTTAAAGATAAAAAAACAAATATTGATTCCATTAATAGAACTTACTCGGATTACATTCTTCTGATTGGTGTTCTTCAATATAAAAATAGACAAATAAAAATATTTTTTGAAATAACTTTTTTTGTTATAAAAGAAAGTTTCAGGTTACAAAAAAATACTTATAAAATATCTCCAAATTCAGTTTGTGTGTGCTGTAAAGTAATGTCTTCGAAAAATATTCAAACAATAAATCCTAAATAAAAAAAAATTAAGCAAAAGTATTATTGAATATATAACAGTGCTTACAAAAAAAATCTAAATTTCCTGTATTTGAGTTTCTGTAAATGAAAGAACATAAAATTTGAACCTGCTTTAGCTGATAAACATAAAAAAGATGTACAATTCCACATGTACGTACTTTTAACACGAAAGTTTTTTTTCATATTTTTTCATATTTTAAAAAAAAAAAAAAAAAAAAAAAAAAAAAAACACTTTTTTTTTTATTTTATAGAATGCAATCTTAGAAAAAGTTATAATACGTTGTATAAATACATAATACATGTATTAATACAATTTATTTTTATTAGTTTAATAAAGTTATAAAAATAAATATTCATCGCATATCATATTTCTATTGCATTCCTGAAATATAGAATATTCTTCAAACTTCCATTCCACTTTTTATAGAATTTTGTAATGAAATTTTGAATTCTAAAATCAGAGAGCAATCATCGTACATACACTACATTTATGAGGGAAAAAATACAAATGCAATTTTGAATTTGGAGTTTAGAAGTTAACTCCATGAAAATATGTACCCATTTCGCTGTATCCTCTTCCCTTAATTTAACTTTTAATGTTTTACCTCTAAATCTCTTGCTATTGCTAAATTAACTCCAAACGTGCTTTTCTATTTTGAATATAACATTAAATTTCTAATTTAGAGGGCAGGAACTGCAAATAAATGTCTAACATCGAATAAGCATACATACTCATAAGTAATATCCACTTTAAGTATGCAAAGGATTTATTTCCCCATTTTACTTTTATTTACCCCATGTTATAAATATACATAAATGTTGTAATTGCCACAATATTCTATATTAAGATTTAATTATTTCTAAAACGATGCCGGTTTATCTGTTTGGCAATCAACTTATTTTTGGACGTGATTAATAATTTTATTTAATTGAATAATATATATCAAAAACGCAATAGGCTAGTTAGATGAAGGAACAGGGTTAGGTAGAAATTAGGGCTTGTGACCCTTACACAACACTTGTGGATCTTTGTGAAACTTTGAATAAAATTTGTATAAGGGAGAAATATATTCACAAAATAAATGTACCATTTTCTTCTTTAAAATAAGGGAACAATAATAAAAAATTATTTTATTAACAAAGATACGAATAATTAAGGATAATATATAAGATGATTTAAGAGAATTCCACACCATACAAGTATTTTTTTTTTTAATTTTCGTGCAAAAAAAATTTGAGAAATAATTTTTTCAAAACTAATACATTGGTGCGCAAAACTTAAGCAACAATATAAACTTTAAGCAGGTAGCCATAAAATTGCAGGAAAGGGGGTTATTGCGATCAGTACAATGAATACACAATTCAGTAGAAAGGGGATGCGTATGCAAATGTCAGGAACAAAACATCTGCGGCAACGTAAATGCACGCAAAACGAGTACAATCAGCGCGCAGCTCAAGATAAGGACGGTGGCGAAATTAAAGACATTCGCTGCAAGTGTAAGTAGTTTCATTTGGGAAATATGACTAAAAGAAATCTCCTTGAGTCCTTCACACGTGAAAAAAATGATCAGAAAGCTGGAGCCGAGGCGCAGTTTGACCAATTTAGCTGAAGAGTTCGGAATCAACAAAAGTGTAGTTTCGCGCGCTGAGAAGGCCTCCAAACCATAGGTACAGTTGTTAGAAATGTTGGTGGTGGCCTTCCTAGGAGAGCAACTGCAGTGACCGATATATCGTGCTGCAGGCGAAAAGAGCCGGATACGAGTCAGCAAGCGCTACTGCTCAGCAACTGTGTACAGCAACAGAGCGACAAGTGTCGCAGTTTACTGTAGCCAGACGCCTTCACCAAAGTGGGCTATTCTCTTACCGTCCTGAACACTGCATCCCTTTGAAAGTTGGCTATCGGTGCCACCGTTTAGAATGGTGTAAGGAGCACCAAAACTGGACATCTCATCAATGGAGTCGTTTCCTCTTTACGAATGAGAGTCGTTTCAGGGCCACAAGTGATTCTCAACGCCAATTGATTTATACAGAGATTCGGACAAGGTTTCATCACAGTAACACCACGGAAAAAGACCACTACATTGGTCCTGGAGTTGTCGTCAGGGATGCATTATATTGAACGGGGGGACAGCTCTGCGTTTTCAGATGTTCTATAACCAGATATAGCTATCGTAAGGAGGTGATTCTTTCCCATATACGTCTGTTTCGGGGTGCAATTGGACCTGACTTCGTTTTTATGGATGACAATGCAAGGCCACACAGGATTGATAATGTGCAGCAGCTACTGGAAAGTGAAGATATCACTCGAATAGATTGACCAGCATTCTCTCCTGATTTAAATCCCATAGAACATGTGTGGGATGCTTTGGGGAGACGCCTTGCGGCACGATTACATTCTCCGGGGAACACCCAACGACTGAAAGAGATGCTGAATGAGGAATGGACACTCTTACTTCAAGAACTGTTGGACAATCTGGTGCTATGTAGCGAGACGGTGCGAAGCAACCATTAGAGTATGGGGAGGGAATATCCCATACTAAGGAATATATGCTTGCTGTTCTTCGTCTTGGACAGACAATCATGTGTAGCAATACTATGAATTCAATAAAGTCTTTATTTGTTTGATTCCATACAATATGCCTTGTATTCTTTTTTGTGCGACTATACTTCCGTCATCTTTTAAATACAAAATGTTCTCATTTCTGAATTTCAAGTCTCTCATATGATTTCTAGTGGAGTTATGGCGAAAAACGCACCTGTTGCTTAAGTTTTGCACACCAGTGTAGATTCAAATGAACAAGCCACCTCAATCCTATTTTTAAGTACCAGACAGAAAGATTAATGTAAAGTGAAATCAATTAATGAAAAATTAAGAAACTTGCTGCAAAAATAATCTTTCTGCTATTTCCAAATACGAGATAACCTTCCAAATTCTAATAAATTTATGTCTCTGTATGCATTGAGGCGAATTATTTTAACAAAATTTCAACCCATAAAATTATTTTAAATACTGGGAAAAATTTAAAAAAAAAATAATTTAATCATTGGTGAAAATTTAAAATTGGTATGAGAATAAATGTGAGGACAGTTTCTCATGCAGATGTTATTCATATACTATTATTCATATTGTCACGTAGGTTCTTTAGTGTGGAACTCAATGAAACACGCAAGAAGTAGAGCTACACCAATTTATTAACTCAACTCTGAACTGAGAACACATGTGACTGAGAGATCTGCTTTTATATTAGCATGGAAAGTTCCAGAATATTTTTCTGGAGACAGTAAGAAAAGTCCAGAACACTTTTTTAATAAACAAAAGAAAGGTCCAGAATCTTATGGAACACGAAATAAAGGAATTAAATATTTACACAAACTCCGAATCGCATCGTCTCTAGCGAGATTCGAACTCGCGATATCCTGATTTTGAAACCAGTGTCATGACCATTCGGCCATGGATAGTCAAAAATCAACTGGCGTTGAGAATCACTTGTGGCCTTGAAACGACTCTCATTCGTAAAGAGGAAACGACTCCATTGATGAGATGTCAAGTTTTGGTGCTTCTTACACCATTCTAAACGGTGGCACCGATAGCCAACTTTCAAAGGCCACTCTTTTAATTGCGGCAATATATACTGTTATTCATATTGAAAAAATCAAGTAGCACTTTTAGACTTTCATGTCTATAGACTGAGAGAAACAAAAAAATGTCCAATAATTGTTATAAACGACAGCACAAAATCAATATTATTAATATAAGGAATCTACATATTCTTTTCACACAAAAAAAATTATTATTTAATTGCAATTTCCAGCAGTTTACTCTTGCAAGCTTTCAAATTATTTCGTAACTGCCTTTTTTGAAAATTTCATTCACCGTAGAGAACAAGTCTGAATGTCGTTACCATTTTTAAGCGGTCTTCCTATCTTTTGCTATTGTATCATCCCAATAATAATTACTAATTTTATTAGTGAGTTATTAATGGCCAGAAAAATGAAGCAAATAACCCTAAAATTAGTAAAACGTGTCCACGTAAATTTAATTGCATTAATTTAAAAAATGATACAAATTTCATATTCGTCATTTTAATATGTTATTTCGAGATTTCACTTCTCTGTTATCAAAAAATTAATACTTAAAGGTTTTTTAAAAAAAATAAAAGTGTAAGTTGTCCAAATTTTAAATTATTTTTAAAGTATCCCTTGATTACCAAAAGCTAATTAAGCTGATAAAAATACTTTCATTGAAATATTTCATTTCTCGCTTCTACCGAAACCTATTGGATGTTTGTACTTGGCCAAGCAAAAAATTGCATAATATTATTGCAAACCAAACATCTGGAAAATACAAATTTATCTAAAGTAAATTTTTAATAAATTATTTTGAAGCAAATCATTCAGAAATTAAAATTCTTTCCATGAAAATATATTTATGTCATTGCATATTAATATATTTATGCAAATTAGGAAATGCAATATTAAGATAACACATTACTGCATAGATTCTTACATTTTACATATTTATATTACACTTCTTTCTAGAAAATATGCGCGTCTAGATGAGTTGTTATCCTTTTAATGACATCCCAAATATGATTATCACAGATAAACAAATTAAAATTACTGTAGAAAATCTCATGTTCATTGGCGGAGTGCTTAAAAAATATAAAAAAATTGCAATATCTGTCAAATGTAAATAAGGTTTTATTAAATTAACATTAAAGGTTTTGTTTTCTTTGGATATTCTCTATCTATAAGGTTCATAACACTCGTATCATAACTAAAGTTAAAATCGGATTGACATAGATAATTATCCTTTATAGAAAAAAAAATGTAATGTCGAAGGCAAAATTTAAAAAAAATCTGAAAAAAATATTACAGTAACCTTCAGTTTGATTTTGAAAAAATAATGTAATGAAAAATTGCAAACCTCAGCTCAATGGTCTTTGCTATCTATTTATACTTAAATTTATTTTTACACCAAGAAATCAATTAGTTTTAAAGAAAAAAAATATGTTTCATTTGTTAAATGATAAAAGAGAAGTTGGGAATTTTGTATCCAATAATAGCACTGCCCAAAATGACAGGGATATTGATATGCTGATAAGTAATTAGTCACCGCTGATTCGCTATTATTTTTGCTATTATGGATAGGGTTTTTAAAATCTTCCCTAACTTTACATGTTTCTGATCCATTCTTGTATTTAACTTTTGTACCGTGTACCTATAGCCAACAGTTTTCATATGCCCATAATTTATTTCTAAAAATTTGAATATTTCTTTATTTACAGTAACGTATAGTTGTAATGCACCTAATAAACCTTTCTATGGGGGAAAATGTACATGGTTAATCCCAACTAACTCACAAATTGTTAAATACTAAAACATATTCGATAGTTCACCGAATACAGGTTCTATCTTCTTACAGAATTGAAACAAATGTCATGAAATAAGGGATATATGATTAAAAGTACAACTGAACAGAAAAAAAATGGAAAATGATACGAAGAGAATACATTGTATCCGATAGATGTAATGCCTTATATTTTAATATTTTCTTTATAGTCAGCATTTATGGAAATTGAAGAAAAATAAATTTCCAATTTATGGAAATTGAATTTATATGTATAGAAGTTTTCGAGAAAAGCTGAAAAGCTTAAGTGAAATGAAACCATTAAATCCAAAATTCAAAGAAGTAGTTTTTTTTTTATTATACGTCAATATAGAGCTGAATAATATTTCTAATGTTGTATGCATTTTTTAATGAATATTAATAAATATTAAAAGACAGAAATGGAATAGACAAGTGGTATTAATTTTAAGTAATGATGTTTATTTGACGTTTGCCTAAAAGTAAAAAGTATTGAATCATTAAAAGTTAAGGTTCTTCAAAATTTAATATCCATTTATTTCTAAAATGCTTTAAGATATACATTGTGCAAAAGCTATTGACATGTTAAGATAAAATATGCATTCATTTTGAAATTACTACAGCTTTCTGATGTTTTTGATTATCAAGTATTGGAGAAAATTTATTCTTTCGGAATTTTTCACCTCTAAATCAAATTTATTTGTAACAACTACATGTTTTTTTTTTTTTTGCCTTACTTTTCTCTGAAAGCATATCAAAAGATGCGAGTGTCGGTAAGTAGAAATCATTGCTTTACAATAAATCTAAATATTATTTGCAAGTTAGTTCTTTGCAATTGTTCAAATACTTACTAAAAAAATCCCTTTCTTTCAATCTGCCTTTCACCCAATGATCAAACGGTGAGCCTAATCGATAAATGTACATTCCACCTCAAGGTATTTTTTCTTTTCTGCCTTCCCTAAGAACATGGATTTTCTCGCAAAAGGAAAACACTGTTAACAGCGTTTGGAAGAAAAATACTCTAACGAAACTAATTTTGATCTCAACAGGTTGTGACAGCGAAGAAAAGAGGGGAAAATTTCCCCAGTGAGCACTTTTCCCAATTATTTTTCGCATTTATCTTACTTTTGGGTATTTCTATTTCATAAGATTTATCAGTTGTTTAATCAGTTCCTCTCATTAGTTAACAATATATTTTAATGACTGATAAAGCCGACAACACAACAGGTTAGAAGATATGTAAATATATTTGTATTTGATAAAATATGTATTTAGTGATTGATGTATTTTCCATGGTGGAAA
Source organism: Argiope bruennichi (assembly GCF_947563725.1). Taxonomy (NCBI): domain Eukaryota; kingdom Metazoa; phylum Arthropoda; class Arachnida; order Araneae; family Araneidae; genus Argiope; species Argiope bruennichi. The sequence continues at coordinate 9,225,799 of NC_079153.1, read as the reverse complement.
AATTATTTGAATATATCTGTTCGGGCATGCCTGGAGATTATTCCTACCTCTGACTTTCATTTTATATATCATTGTGTGAAATTTCATTTTATGTAAATACTAACCAGAATTTCACCTTAAAACTCAACTCCATTTTTGAAGAAAATAAATAATTTATTTAAGTAAAAGCAACAAACAATTATTAAACTAGTAATTTGTAGAAAAGTTAATAATTACTTAATTAAAATTAGAAATTCTTTTTAATTTCTATCTAAAGATAGAAACATTTGAACGAAATGCAGAAGAACAATGACGCATTTGAGAAAAAGCAACGGGCAATTATTAAACAAGGAATTTGTAGTAAAAAAAATAATTACTCAATTAAAATTAGAGATTCTTTGCATAGGGATTGCATTAGAGATTCTTTGCAAAAATTGAAAAGTATGCTTAATATCGAAATTTAAAAAAATCTAGCTTATTGCTGATCCAGTATAACCAGAACTGCGAACCAGAATTTCATCACAAAATTCAACTCCGTTTTGGCAGACGAACAATGATGCATTTGGGTAAAATCAATAGACATATATTAAACAAGGAATTCGCAGCAAAAATAATAATCAGTTAATTAAAAATAAAGATTTTTTTTGCATTATAGAAAATATCGGAACACGATGTAGACGAACAATGATGCATAAGGATTGCAATATCGGACCAAAAGTTCAATACCGGTATTCGGTATTTTTTAGATCTTAGTACCGGGATACCGGTTTTAATACCGGTATTAGAAATTTTAGAAAAAGAAAGAAAACACAGGCGTTTCTTTGTTTTATTTGCCAGTTTTATTAGAGAGGGTAAATATCACAAAAAATAATAATAATTTGTAACTTATAAATTGTAACAGTATATAAAGAATCACACAAAAGTGTAAATAACCCGAATCAGTCTGTGGTACTAATACAAATTTTTGAAATGTGATCTTAGAAAACATAATGCATCAATTGTACTGTCATTAAGCCTGGAACGCAATTTTGTGCAAAAATTACCAGCTGTCGAAAACGCTCTTTCGGCATCTACGCTAGTTAGCAATGCATGATATACTTTTTTCAAGTATTTACCTCTAAATCCCTCATCTTCAAATAAATCGATTTCTCGTCGAATGATTTTGGATGTAGCTGATTTCTGTATTGTATTTGGTTTGTTGAAATTTTTTTATTTATCGTTAATTCTAATTTTGGTTCCAGAGACAATTCTTTTTCATTATCGACATTAGTGTCATCATAATCTTCGATAACTATACCGAATTCTTCTCAATGTGGAGAGGTTTGTAGGTAAAAAATTTTAAGAAAATTTACTATAAACTTGATCAGATTTGAATTGATTAGTCTCTTTTTTTTCTTTTTCATTTTTAAAATCATTATAATTATGTAAATACAGTAAAACATTTTCTATTTCGGTCTTTGTCTTTCTTCTGTGCGCGTTTTCAATGTAATATATAATTCTTCTTTCAATAACTGCAACATGAAATTTGTAGTTGCATTAGCTTTTAATAAATTAGAATCTCTCCGACATAATGCCTCAACAGCCAGTTTTATTGGAAGTAGAACTGATACAGTTCTGGATATTAAATCGAGTTTCATGTTCGGCTTCCAAACCATTTGAATAAAAACTGGCTTTACTAGCAATTTCAAAAACATATTTATGTTTCATCTAATTTTCAATAGGCCTTTACATTTTTTTTTTGCCAACATTAAATAATATGTCATATATTACCATGTAAACATTTTTACAAAGTAATGTAGAACATACATTGTGCATATATCAATGCATTTTTTTACGTAGTATAGATGTCAATACAATTCAGTGATAGACGAGAAAATGTTTTAAATCTTCATTTAATACCGAAATAAAAATAATCGTTCAATAAAAAAAAAATATTGCACTTTTTGAAAGATGTTTCGAAAATAATAATACTTTCAACACTCAGCTAAGATTTTTTTATTGTCTTTAGCATTTTTTTTTAATATAAACTATTAGCTTCATTGAATTTTTAAATATAAAATATTATTTTTCATTTTCGATAGTGATACTAAGAGAAAATTTTTAGAACTTTATTTAAATTTGTAAAGAAGTTTTCACATTTTTTCCCAAAATTCTTGCGCATTCTTGCTTTTACATTAAATAATCGAAAAAGAATGTAGGGTAAATATACATTCAAAAAATATCTTTATTTTGCCACTCATTTTTACTAATCTTTTAAAATATAACTATTAAAATTTCTGTCTAACTAAGGGAATATATTGCGTCAAACGTTATATATCTCATCTATCTAATTGTTTCGATAGATGAGATAACATATTTTTAAAACTTCATTTAATACTGAAATACAAAGATTTATGAAATAAAATTAGGGGGAAAAATCACTCAGCGAAATATATTTTGAAAATGCATTCCTTCAGTTTTCAGCCTGAACATTTTACTAAAACATTACATACTACATAAACTAAATATGAAGATTTTACACAATTAAAATTACATTCATCATAAATATTACTTTTTTAGTATGAACTGTCATGCGGAATTTTTCAAGCTGAATTTCTGATTTTAAAATGTTATGTGAAGTTTTTTATAGTATTGTTAAGACAAGATAAATTTTTGAACAAATGTTTAAAATTAAATTTCCACCAATTTAAGCATGAGGGAATCATTTGCAAATTTTTGATAATATGTACATTATATAACATTTTTTGACTCCTCGTCTTTATATCTCCCATTCATCTGACCCTCGTTAGTTTCATCCCCTGCTTCTTTGCTTAGAATGAACGAGATATCAGCCAAAGTATCATTTTTTGGCCAACCATCATTTTCGCTGATAGATCACTGTCTCCTTCATTAAAAGCAAGTAAAATTGCTTTAATTTCTTCTTCAATGTGTTCACGATTTCTTTTACTCATAATGAAGAAATAATAAGCGTTACAAAAATTACTCTGATAATCCACATTCCGATTCACAGTACGTAAAATAAAGAAAAAATTCACAAATGAAGAGAAATTTTCAGAATGGCATTTGGAAAAGGAACTCAGTATTTATATAACTTATCTCACTCTGTGAAGGGGCAATAAAGAATACTCCCAATTTTTTCTGGTCTTTTATTGCTATTTTGAAAGCGGTAGTTTTTACTTGGCCTCAGAAATTTCACAGTCCTTTGATGACAGAATAAGACGCTTGGAGTGTAAAACGATTTCCATCTACAGTAACAAGAGTCGCTACACATTTTGTGAGAAAACTGCGATGTGAATAGGCCGCAGTGTCAATGCAATAGTTTTTGTTTATATCATTACAATAGTCTTAATACTGAAAAGAGCATCTAATGCTTATTCGAAAAATAAACAACTTGTCGGTATCCTTATATATCATTCATCGTTAACAGAGCACTTCAGTAGAAAATTTTTCATAAATGGCCATAAAATATTTCCAATTTTGAGCTAACAGAACATGAAAATAGAAACTAAAACCCTTTCAAAATGCAAAATAAACGCCAACAACCTATTTAGTGAATTCCTCCTCAACCCCTACCGCCCTAAGGCACAGAGGAAACTACCGTGAAAAGGGCCGCGATTGTCGAAGATAACGAGGACCACGTGGAGTGTTTAGTAGAGTTGCCGCTTTTAATACCCATCTCCCCTAAAACGGCTAGCAGTCGCCCCAAACCGACCCACGTGAAAGTTATAGGGTAAATTCTCAAACCGCCCGGCTGGAATCGAGAGGGTTTTAAAGTTATTTTTATTCATTATTATGGGTTTATTTATGAGTAATGGTTATTATTTATGAGTATATATATATATATATATAATAAATCTGAAAAAATATTTTGAACCCTAATGTATAAAATGCAAATACAATGTGATTAACAAACTCACCAATTAAAAAAATGTCGAAATATTACGCACTTTCTTCACAACTACAACCTTGTTTTCACAGATACGAATATCAGACTATGAATCCTGCGCGTGTGCAGTATTGCTCGGAGCTTTAATATGATAGTTTTGACCCTCCTTCTTGGATGATTCATTTACTGTTCGTCAACATTTCGACGATTCCATCTCATTAAAAGGAGTGAGACGCGGAACGATAAGGGTATTTCCGGTTTTCACCTTTAACATTGGATTTCCCCTAGTAGATACTTTTTATTTCATTTTTTTTTACATGTATGTGAGTGTTATCACGTGAACAAATGGTGAAAACAATTTTAAAAATTTCTAGTAAATACCGAAAAAACTATTTAAATTTGTGAATATCGGTATTACAAAACTGTACAAATGGTTCAAAATACCAGTATTCGGTATCCCGGTATACCATTGTTGCAATCCCTAATGATGCATTTTGGTAAATGCTACAGACTACTATAAAACGAGGAATTTGTAAAAAAAAATAATAATTACTCAATTAAAATTATAGATTCTTTGCATATAGATTGCATTATAAATTCTTTGCAAAGATGGAAATTATGTGGAATAGCGAAATAAGAAAGCTTAGCTTATTCCCGATCACAGCATGTTCTCGTCCATCAATAGAAGTCATAAGTCCTGATTTTTTACTTTTGGCTTATGGGAAAAAATTTTAAAAAAAGATGAAAGAAAAAGGTATTTTTCCTTTTTCCCAATAGGCTAATATTTAATATGAATATATCTTTAAATCACATGTGAGAAGGCCTTTTGGTTTCTAATTACATTAAAAAAATATATATCAGACACACGAATCCATAAAATAAGATCCTGCTTACAAATGGATTATCATCGGCAATAAAGACCACACAATCCCCCAATAAATTATTTTCATTAATCTGACGTTGAAAGGATTTGATATAGTGCAAATAAACACTGGAAATCAATTTGTTGAAGGTTTTTTTTTTTTTATCTTTTCATCTTTGCGCATGCCTATTCTATCTGACGTTTAATTCTTGGCTGGTGACCAAATATTACAAGAAACTAAAGATATTCGATTCCAACCTGCAAGAAGCATTAAATAAGATATAGCTTAACACAAAAAACTTCTAATTATAGGATCATAAAAATATGAGAGGACTGGAACCTAGAGAAGAGATTAATTCTTGTGTGCTAGTGGTGCTTATATTATTCCCTAAGGAAAGAAAAATTACCTTGATATAGCATCTATGATGTCTATAATGAAAAAATATATTCTGATGATCATTAGATGTGTGCCAAAAGTGGCGTTACACCGGTAAAAGCTCATAAATAAAATTTTAAAAAAATCGAATTTAAATTGCTATCAAACGATTAGCTATTCATTTTTTTTCATAATCTTGTGTACTTAAAGATAAAAAGCCAAGGGGAAAAAAGGAGCAGGCATAAAAAGAAAAAGTGGAGAGGTCTAAATAGCCCAAGCAGAAAAGTCTACATAATATTCCAACAGCATCATTGAAGCATGATTTATAAATAATTAAATTTACTGAAGATAGGCAATTTAAATTTAGAAAACAGAAAGAAATGAAAAGTAAATTTTAAAAAAAGCAAATAAGAATATAAATAAACAAAGAAAAGAGAAGAATATAAATAAACAAAAAAAAGCAAAGTGAAAAAAATAAACAATTGAAAAAATAAGTAAATGAAAAAATAAACAAACAGAAAAATAAATAAATACAATGGCTCAGTCTAAGGTAGAGTCCATGAATCAGGAACCAAAGGCCAGATAGAGTTATTTTTGCATTTTTTTTTCTTGTATACACTAGATACTGTCCACTTTTAACAATGCTTGACAAACCGGGATAAATTATTTTTCAATTTGGAAAATTCTGTTTTCATTATGATATAGGAAATCCAAAATATTTTGAGCTTCTAAAGTCAATTTATTTCTTAACAGAATTTGGGAAATATTTAGTTGAAGTTTAATAAGTTTTCTCAAATGATGAAGAATAGGGCAATGGAAAATATAGTGTGGAATGTCATCATAATCATTACCACATCTACACTACAATTTCTCAAACTGAATCTTTTAAGGTAATGCGGGCAAAGTCCATGGTTTGTAGTTAATTGGGTTAAATATATTTATTGTCAATACATCTATTTCTTTTTACTTCAGAAAAGATACTGAAAGTAAAACGGCCTTTTTCATTATTTTCCCATCTTAATTGCTATTCATCGATGAGAATTTTACGAAGACGAGTTTTGATTGTTCTTTCAGATTCTCCAAGGTAATGAAAAGGTATGATAAACTGAAAAGCTCACATGTCATCCACTTCTTTTAGATCGCAATGAAATTCCGGACATATTTTCGATATTGAATTTTACGAAGCTAGTGAATTCAGAAGACATAATTTCGTGTCAAAGAATTCGATAATCTTTTATTTTAGTTTTTGATGAAAAAGGATACTTCAGCCAATCGAAAGAAATTCTTTTAAACTTGCTAACATCATCAATGACAAAATATTTTAATTCCATTCACATTTACGTATTTCATATATACGATTCATTTCTGAAAATGATTTTAATAAATTGTTGATTTTTTGAAAATACTTTCTGATATTTTAATAACTAAAAATACGACTCTGACCATAATCTACAAATTATTAACAACAATCAAATAAATTTCCTCGCTATGAAGAAGGCACGAAAAAAATTGATGAAATAAATTCTGTATATAGAATGCCCTTCAAGTAAAACTAGAGTTTGTAAATAAATAAAAGTATTTTAATCACAAAAATGCGTGGTTGTATAAGTTTATTCCCTTACCTAAAATTACAGAAATGAAAGCTGTGCTTGCAGTGTTAATTTAAGATCTTAGCTTCGCCAATTGTGTACTTCCTTAATTCAATTAATTAAACTAGAAGATGTTCTTTTAATACTTTCTTGAATTTAAAATAGATTTACCAAACCTTTTATCATTAAATATTAATGCAACTGTATCTCCATTTACAAAATTATTTCTGTCAATGTTTAAATATAAAAGTTTATCATATGTCTGCTTCATAGTGAAATATTTCATTATAATTAAATAAATATCTTGTAACTAATACCATCTAATTATAAAATTATTAGTTTCAAATTTTTTAAAATGTTATTGAGATTATATAAAAGTATTTATTTATATGTACTATCGAAAATGAAAATCGGATTCTGAAATTTGCAGCAAGTTTGGCTATTCCATATAAGGAGGCAACATGTGTTTCTGAAATGTATCCAATTGATTCATTTTCACTGAAAGGGAGGGGAGATTAGTGACTGATAAATACTTTATTTTTCTACATTTATTTATTTATTTTCTTTCCTCTAAAGATTATATGGAAGCGTAAATACAGGAGAGCAAAACATTAACAGGAATATTCTAAAAATATAAAATTTATTATTAGTTTTTCTCCCATTATTCTGATCTTTTGTTTTTGTTTTTGTTTTTGTATTTAGAACTCAAGCATGAATCTTCTTCCTTTATTTTTCTATTATCCATTATTAAAATAATGCAAGGGCCTTTGTAAATAGTTATCCTAATATAATTACTTTTAACAGCATTATTAATCATGACATCCTAGTAAATGCAGATAAACCGACTAAATTTGTGCACTTAAAAGAAACAGAGTCTGGTACCTTGTATCAGTTTTATTGCTTCCCGGGAATATACACATGGCTATTTTCTTTAGTATCTGTCTAGAAATATAGATTGTCTTAAAACTCCCTGCTTTATTGGGTAAAAACGGAAAATATGCGTAAATTGGTAAGAAAAATTTATGAACATAACACATTATCAAACCCGTATAATGAAAGCCACACCCAATAAAATGTACTAAATTTTGATGCAACATCTAAATCCCCGCGTTGCATAGAGTACTTTTTTCAGAATATTTAATAATTAGTTATCTCTTACTACAATTAGACAGCGGTTATAACTAAGCTATACAAATCTTTTACGTCAATAAAATGTTTTGGCAAATTTGCCATTTATCATTTGGATATGACAATTTCGATATCTAAGTGAATGGAAATTAACCCTCAAAGAGTAATTTATAGTTTCACAAAGCGTTTTTTTTTTTTTTTTCAAACTCCCCAAGAAATATTTTTTTTAAAAAAGAAAGATAATAGCCGTATTCTGAATTATGGATAGATGTCATCATTTAAATTACACAAGGTGGATGAGTGAGGTGCCATTTAATCTATGATCTGCATATGATCTATGATCTAATTCGATGTTGTAAACTTTTATATTTGTTTTACATTCATTATTATGGAGTCATAATTCTCTTGCAATCAGGAAACTAGAAATTGGATGGTTAATATCAATTAGCATACAGAGAGTCTTTTATCTAAAAATTCTATTAGAAATTAAGGACTCTCCAGAAACTTGTTTAGGACAAAGTGTGATTTCCACAAAGAATGATCCTCAACGAAGACTTCAAAAATTTTTACAATCACTTTTACCGTATGTGATATCTCTATTATCAAATATATGTAATATGATATTCATTGTTTATTTATCCTTTTGTAAGATTTCTTGTAGAAAAAATAGTCATTTTTTAAATCTAATTAGGAAGAGTGAACTATTTGCCACTCCCTTAATTAATAAATATAATTTTTATTCTGTTTCCATACTATCTGTGACTTTTTTTATATATATTATTTATTTATATATATTTTTCTTTTCCTTTTTTATAACTTCCAAGTTTATTTCATTCACATTCTATCAAAATTTACATTCATTAGCTTTCGCCGCACGAAATCCATTCAACTATTCAAAGATGTGAATGGCATAGATCAAAACGAACTTCTAGACATATTGGCTCTATAAAAAAGGTTTAAAAAATATAGGCTAACAAGAGTTGTTCTTAAAACTGAATGTTTTCAGCGTATAATGTTGTCCGAAGTATATTTGTGTGATATTTACTTAATTTTGTTTACTATTAATTTGGTTCCAATCATGAATTAATATTAAAAACAAAGAAATATTTGTTAATTCATGAAAAATATTCCTATTTTGTTAAAAATTTAGACAACTATAAGCCATTTAATATCGCCTATTCCTTCTCCAGCTCTTTCATTTTAAGAGCAAAATTATTATCGTTAACGCTGGTATAAATGGGATTATATGCAATAAAATTTTATCATAGGCATTTTCATTGTAAATATATTTGCTCGTCGTTTGAACAATGAAAATTTTAAAAAATCGGATCAGTTAAATTTATCTACTGTCGCTTATATATCTATGAGAACAAAAGATTCGTTTGCAGGTGAGAAAACACTAACTTAGTTTCTTTTTATAATACTTTTTAAATCATAAATGTTTAAACATGTTTTTGTTTCTTTCTTTCTTTAAATTTCATGCAAATCAATTTGATTATTTAAATTCCTTTTATCAGAGAATCTTCAGTAATTAATATGGCACAAAATACAAAATCTAATGTTTTTCTCTTGCATTTTTACACATTTTTATTTAAATAATTGAGAAAACAAGTTCATTCTTGCAATTCTTCTTAAATTATTTCCGTTCTTTCTTTTCCCCATTTTCTCTTGCCATTAGTTACAAAAAAATTTGCTCCTAAACACAACTGGAAAATTGATTCGTAACACAAACTGGTCAATTTATTCAAACCGCTTCGAAATAAAAATGCGAAGAAAATAAACAATACAAATGCCTTGGTATTTTAGATTTACTTGTCTTATAAAGAATGAAATTATTACTCCTAGCAATTAAAAAATTTACATTATTTATACCAAATTCACGAAAAGCTTAGATGCCTATTTATTCAGAATTCCCTATATATTCCCCTACCATCAGAATTTCTTAATATATTATCGAAATTAACATTTCTTTTGGAGGCATAATAATTGGATAGGTCCTATTTAGCATGATTGGTCTCCAGAGTAAGTTGGCGGGTTCTGTACTGGAGTTCCAGTGCAATGTTTATTTCGCTGGCATTATAAATGCCGCATTTACAATAATTGGTTAATGGTCATTCATACAGATTTTTTTATATCCTCTTGTTGAAAAGCGATAATTCTCTTAACCATGGGAATTAATCAGTTAAAACTATATGAAGGAGATCTCGGAACGTACAAGTTATTCAAAAAGTCGTATATTTCATAAATACATCAACTATTTGTAACAAAAATCGAGAGGTAAATCGTACAACCGTTTTAATCTTATTGCCATGGTAAAATTTGGTACAAAATGAAATTTGAAAAAATAATTTGAATTAAAAATTGGCAGAAAGGTTATAAATCAAAGTTAACTTGTGGAAAAAATAAATCAGGAAAATATTTTAAAGCATTAGCTCGAATGCTACTTTATATTAGAAATATGATAAACTGATAAAAATTTGAATGCTTTGAAATTTTATTTAAATGGTATTCATATATATACTTTAAAGTAGAGTCGTGGTCGAAGAAAGAGAAGACACTTTGAATTTTAAACTTCGCTTTTATTTCATCCTGAGAGGCATGGTTTATGCACAAGAAGAAGCGACGAGGCACATAAACACAGAACGACACAAGAGCGAAAAGAGGAATAACTATTAAAATATTTATCCTCATGATTATATCCTGTGAGATTGTGATAGGGATATAGAGATCCTATAGAGAAATATAAGGATCTTTTAAAAGAATGTCGTTTTTATTCCTCCACTCTGAGTGAGAGAACTTTTCGATGTCAGCAATCTTACAGATCTTCTGTTGCATTATTAAATTTAAAAAAAAGGTGGAATTGGATCAGGAAATAAGGGAATATTTTAGAATGAAGTTAAAATGGGAAAATCAGAAAAGCAATTAGGGTTTAATTTAGATTTAAAAGTATTATATATATCCTAAATACGTATAAAGAATCAAATATCGCCTATTGCAAACCTTTGTATCGAAAATTATAATTCTAATTAATCGCTAGTCAAATTTTACATTTGTTTTTCTTTTTTATACTCCACTATATAAATCAGTTGACATGAATTAAACAATCTATATTTAATTATGATCGTAATGGTACTGAACAGATGTAAATACGATAAAATTCTCATTAGGTTCTTAAATTTTTGAGGTTTATTAAAGTTTCGGAAAGGTCATTTTGAAATATAAAATGAAATAATTAAATCAAATCAGTATCGTACGAAATCATTCAATACAATATAATATTCTAAATACTAAATTCAAAGTACGTTTCATTACAGCATTTATTTCCTAAATTATCCGAATTAATTTTATATAATAAAAAATAACAAATAGTTCATAATAATATATTGAACTACGCATTAAGTGTAGTATTAAAGCAGAGAATGGTTTAACATAAATTTATTTGTAACACAAGGTACTGGAAACTTTTATACGTCTATTTATATATATATATATAGTTCATTCTACAAAGACCAAAAAAATTATTATCGAAATTCTAAAAAGAAAGATCTTTGATTTATAAAATTTGCTTATATAGATAATATAAAACAAATTTTTCTTTTACCATTTTTCCCGTCTTTTTTTAAATTCAATTATTGAATTCTTCTAAAAGATTAGATTTGAAAAATAAAAAAAAATATTAATAACGCAAGTCTCCAGAAACAAACAAAAAAAAGCTGAAGAAAACTAGAAAAGCTTTGTAAGTAACTGTTTTATTTTAGAGCAAATATTTCGTTTGGCTTCTTTAGAAATGATTGTTAATACCAAATAGCCGATACTAAATATCATACTTGAAAATGATTTATAAATGCAAATATTGATACAATTTCCTAGTTACAAAATCCTCCCAAATTCTAATAATAAAATTCCATTGGTTATAGCAGGTGGGTGGATATCCGAACAGCTACAGAGCAATGTTCAGTTTCCCCCTGCCGTCAACCCTTCATTGAGCATCGAACTGTTTATCTGCGGTAGAACATTCGAGATCAGTGAATTCCATTAATTGATTGCATCAAATGACTCATATATTATCGTTGCGTTTAGTCGATACGAATTCAGAAACCGAAGTAGAAATGAATTTATTTCGACATATTTAATTATGGTACAGGATTACCTCTTGTTAAAAAGAAAGATCATGTCATCTCAAATACTTAAGTGCTTTAGAAAGACTTTTCAATGTTTATAAGTGAACTTACAGAAAATAATCGACAGATAATAAACAAATCTGAAGAATCTTTTTCTTTATTAATTGTATTTTCAGCGGGAAATACAGAGTAAATCAAAGCAAATGCCCCAATTTCATAGAAGCTCAATGAAAAATGTAATAAATGTATTCATTAAAAATAAACGTACATGCAGAGGCAATATAAGAAAGTTTTAAATGTACTCCTCACAAATAGTCCATATGAGCAACATCTGTTATATAGTATACATTAAGTATGAAATTTAATTCTTGCCAAACTTTGTACAGCATCTCTATATGCTATTGGGAGTTCGTGAAAGATCGAGTGTGTGTACCTGAAAACCGTATGATCACAGCAGATTTGAGAATCCTTATCACAGCTACTATGCCACTATTGATACAGATATACTACACACGTTTGGCTAGATTTACATTTCAGACTTGATATACGTTATACAAAAAAAAAACCAAAAAAAAACCATGTAGAATATTTATGAGAAGTACATTCAAATCTCGCTTATATTACCTCTGCATGTACGGTTATTTTTTCATGAATACATTTATTACATTTTGCGCTGAGCACTTGTGAAATTGGGGCATTCATTTTGACTTACTCTGTATAGTTTGCCATATTGATGAATTTTAACCTGTTACTCTCTAGACACTGCGAAATTTAAGTGAGGACGAAACAAAGTGTCACAAGCAGAACTTTCATAGATGAATTGAAGCATCAATTAACATTAATGATAGCATGGATCTAAACATAATAAAAATTATCAATATTCAAATGAATTATAATCCAGAAAACACTATTATTAATCAGTAAAAAAAAAGAGTAATAATATTGCCCGTATAGTAAAAATTCAAAATTATTTTTTTCTCCTCATAATAAATCTGATTAATTTTTTATGAATATATTAATATAGCATGTATATTTTTAGTACCAAATATGATACCTTAGGATACCTATTGAAATATGCATAAAGTATAGAATATGCGAAATTTAGTGATTTGAGTGTAAATTATAGGTTTTTAATATATTAAAAATGCAAATTTATAGCTTAGTTTAGTGAATATTTAAGGTAAAATCGGTGGAAAGCTACGACTTTCAAGTATCGGTTGTAATTTCAAACTTCTTTTATCAAAATTATTTCATTATGATAGATGAAAATATTTCCAAACCGTTTGGCTCATGCAAATATTTTTAAGATTTATAAAAATGCCTTAAAGCAAGTTTATTTCCATATACATCGACATTCGTATTTGTACTAAAATCTATATAAAGCCAAAACAAAGAGAGGGAATTGTTATTCATGAAAAGAATTTATCTTTTTCAGTAAATAATTTTTATGATTTATTTTCCAATCTATAATAATTTAAAAAAAAAAGTATTTTAAAGAGGTTAGTTTAGAAACATGGTGTTTTAAAAGAAAAATGCGACTAGAGAGCGATTTCTTAAATGAGCAATTTATCAAGCGAAAGATTTATCTCTAACGGGTGACTAGAAGATATTTTATTTTTAAATAACTTTTTTAAACTTAGAAGGGATGCATTTTAAAGTAGTCATTAGCAATCTATTAAATGTTCTCTAAGTAAATTTTAATTCATCCCTTGTTTTATATCGAACACTTGTTTAAGAATGTGATTGCATAGAAACTAATTATTATCGATAAACTAATTATTATCGAACTAATATGGTATTATTTCATATGATTTATTTTATTTTGCACTGATAGAATTTGTTTACTCGATTGTTTATTCATTTCCCTCAGTCCTAATTTTCTGAATTTTAGTACACTGGTTTTATTGTTTATAATATATTGTTTTTTATATTTTCAGAATTTGATTCCTATTATCGACAAATATATTAGAAAAGTATTACAGACTTCCATTATCGAAAAATTTATTAGAAAAGTATTGCATTAATTAAAAGATTATTAGTAGAAAGTATAATTTGAAAGTGGTGCACTAACTTATATGATATTGCATCATATATTTATTTCATTTTCGTACTTAATTGTTTACTCATTTCCTTAAGTCCTAGTAATCTGAATTTTAGTACACTAGTGTCCTCGATTGCAATATATCGTTTTAATATTTTCGGTGTTATATTCCTGAGGATCGATTCATTGGATAAAATTTTGATTGCAAACAAGTGAAACGATCAGAAAGTGCATATAAAAATATTATAATATTGAATTATAAAGAAAAGTCATAAAGTAAAATACAATTTAAAACAATAACACTCTTTTGCCCATTTATAAAAGCGAGTTTTTAAAAGCAATTTATATTAAATTTATTTAATCACTTCCTAAGATTTCAGCAACATGAATTAATCTGGCTCAAATTCTACTACTTTATTGGAGTTTTCGGAAATTACGATGGGCGTAATGGTACCTTCCTTCTTTCCATAGGAGCAAGAATTCAATAAAGATAGCAGCCTTGAGGAAAGGTTAATCCTTTCTTAATACAAATTCCTCGTTTGCCAATCTGGTTGTCAATTAGTTTAGATTGGCTATAGCTTTCGAGGTCGATATAGCTTTTCTTTTTCTAGATCAATACACTCAAGGAACAGTTTCAGAGCAGAAAAGGTTAAGTTTCTGGTATGAGAAAATGTCGGCTTCATAACAAATTATTTAGTCACTAGGTAATTCTTAGTTAGAAGACGGATAAAAGGATCAAATCAAAATTATCCGTTTATTCTATTCAAAATAAGATTGTAAGCAATTTTGTTTCAGTTGTTGAAAAAACTAAAAGTGGTTTTAACATTATTTATCTTAACTTTTTTAAACAACAACAAAAAACAGTCCTTAGATATTTCTCAATTAGAATATGGATAAAAGGATCAAATCAAAATTATCAACATATTCTAATTCAAAATAAAATTACATACAATTGTATTGAAATTGTTGAAAATCTAAAAGTGGTTTTAACCTTATCTATCTTAAGTTTCTTACAATTTCCTTTAAATTAAAGGCTCAAATTTGTTAAAATATACGTTTGTTATAAACTGTCTGTAAACAGTAGTTTAGTTTAGTTATATTAACGTTCCATTTTAAAGCAACATTAGGACTATTTTGGTACGGATCTCGTAATTTTGAACCACGGTCAGATGATGAGGACGACACCTGAGCTGGCACCCACCCACCCTCATCAAACTTCATTTCAACACCTGTTGGTGAACATTTGGTCCTGAAGGATGCCTGCATATAATTTGTATGCTTTTTTTTTTTCGCTATCTTGTAAACAAAATTAACAAAAAGTAATATAATCGTCAGAAAATTTCACTTCGGGACTTTGATGAAGGTCTGTATTTTAAATGTCTGTAAGCCTGTTTTAGAAGTCCATCAATCAGTCAAACAACCTGCCTCTTAGTTTTGTGTATGAATACTATTCAAAAACTCAATGCACTTATTAGTTTAAATTTTTCAAATTATATTTTTATCAGAGTTTTATTTATGAATAAAATTCTATTCCAAATCCGTCAAAGTTCATTGACTATCGGAGAATTAATTCCTTTATTATTTGTGTATAAATGTTAAATGTTGAGTAAAGGAAATTTGTTAAGTAAAAAAATCTGAAATGTTCTATGCTTTCGCCACCTTTCTCTGCAGCTTCAGCTCAAATGTCCTTTTTCATGCATATGTCATTTTACAAGATTAGTAATCACACAACTTATATTCAGAAAGAAGATTTTCATATAAAGCAACAAATCTATTAAAAACATATTTAGATTATTAGAGTTTCGCTTAGAAAATACATTAAGCTTAATTGGATAGCATTCTCAAAATTCTGAACCATAAGCAAATGAAGATGACTGCATGCAAATCTCAAATCCTCTTGCTAAATATTTCACTTTAAACACCTGAAGATTTAACATATTCCGGTATTCTAACACTGAGATTGAAACTCTGCTAAAAAGTCCCAATCTTTTTCATTAAGTAATATTAATAAATTAGTGTTTTTAATTACAAGGTTTCTTCCTCAATATAATGAAGATGGTAAGTGATAAGTCATAATTCAAATTCACAAAAAGACGAATTTATATTTTTGTGCATTTTCTTCATTTATTTTTTTTTCATTTTCTTCATTGTGCATTTTCCATTTAAAACAAAATATTTAATATATGCAAAACTATAATAAAAATATATAAATACTAACTACTCCTTTGATACAAGAATTCATTCCACTGCATACAAGAATTCAACGAGATATCGCATTTCATTTTGGAATTTGAAATCAAATTTATGTGGTCGTAAATGCTGATATACGCAACTTAAAAAATGGTGAATTAATTGGAAAATAATTATCAGAAAGAAATAATTGTGGGGAAATAATTGGAAAAATGTCTCTCAGTTAATTAGTTAAATAGAGAAATTCTTTGTCATCAGGTCACTGTGGCTTAAACTACTGAAATTGCAGAAAATAACTTAAAATCATAATGACAAAATTTCGTCATGATAAACTTGTTTAAGTTTGTTTTATAAAGAGCATATTTTGCTTTCAAAACATAATCAGAATTGTCTTAGAGTTCATTTTAATAGAATCAATTTTTTTAAAAGTTAAGCAAATTCTTCTTAATATTTCACCTCAACTACTCAATTCCCTTCTTTTCTGAATTTAGTCGTAGTAACACCTAGTGATGAAAGTTCATAACTAGCAAAATGGGCAACATTCTCACAAAAATATTTTTTGGATAAAAAAGAGCAAGATGGTATTAAAATTTTATTTAATTGTTATTTACAAAATGCAAATATTATTCTCAGATAAGCTTCAAATTTCCATACTAAAATTAATTTCAAATAGAAGGAATAGATATTGCACAAAAGTTACAATTTTCAAGAGTGTCTAATTTACAAATTAATATGTTTTATCTCTTCTATTTTAAGTCTGGTGACAATTATAGTGAAAGGATTGATAAAGTGCTGTCATTTTATAAGCGGAATACTTTCTTTAACTCTTTCTGATAATAATTTATCTGTCTCACTTTTGTTCTAATCCCACACTGCAATTTATTTATAGAGATAGAAATTTGTCTAAATCTACTATGTGTTGTCTGATTTCATTAAGTTTCAATGTCAAGATTAATTAACGTTCAGAATTCTTCTATATCAAAGATTTACAACCACTTTATCAGAGTGTCTAGTAAACTCTTTTTGAAGCAGTCTGAAAATGAAGATACGATATTTCGTTAATTTGTTTCAAAAGTAAAGAAAATAAATTTGTTTTTATGATAATAATAAAAACAATTAAAGCTTTATATTATTTGTTATAACCAGGAAGGACATATTCTTAAAAATAAGCAGAAATATCTTTTCTTAATGTTTAATTCATATTAAAGTAAAAGAGCGTGCTTTTGATATCAGTAGATGACACTAAAAGAAAGCAATTATGAAAACATAAGAAACAATTATTTATCATAAGAAATTTTATTGATGGTATTCTAAATGCCATTAAACAGATGAAATATTTTTTTCGAAAAAAAATTTGAATAGAATCTGACAAGCTACTGCAAAGTTTAACAAAAATGAAATGCTATTCAGAATTATTCCAATACTTTAATTTCAGAAGTTCAATATCTTTTCAACGAATAACTCAAGTTCGGTAACTTAACACAAATTAACTTCAAATATATGATTTTCAGAAAATATAAATAGTAAAGAAACAAATGATTCTTTAAAGCAGAAATTCTTGAAAACTTTCAATTCATTTTTTTAGAGCTATTTTTCAGACAGATCATATTAGAGAATTTATTATATACTAGTTTGTTTTCAGGTATTAGTTATTTAAGTTCACTAAAGTTCATCGTAGATTACATAGATGGCAGCACGAACATGCAAATAACTCGAGTCTTGTCTGAGAAAAATTCAAAAGAGAAAAATAAATAAGAATTTGGTAGCCATATACGAAATAATTCTTTAAATTATATATGAAATAATAAATTATTGATGATAACCTATTAATGATAGAAAGAAATTATTCATACAAACAGCGATTGTTATTCAAAATAGCCAATCAAAAGTTCGTTAAATGGACGAGCATTAAAATGAGTATGTAAAATCTAAGGACGGGGCTTAATAATATAAGTTAATAAATTACTTTCAAGCCTTTTATCAAAGAATGAGTAATTTTTTAAATTGATATTATTGATCTAGCAATGATTAAATTCATATATAAGTATGCAATTAAATTGATACATCTTTAAAAAATTCATTAATGTATTAATATAACATTAAAAACATTCATTATAACATTCATTAAAAAATTCTTATTGATATCTTCTTTTGCAAAGTTTCATTAGAAAAAGAAAAGAAAATGCGAAAAATTATTAAAAATTTATTCAGTTACATACAAAAACAAATAAAATTAACACACAAAAACATTTTAAAACAGAAAGGAGATCTTCGCTTGAAGAATTTCGCCAACAATTATAGTTTCCGATGATAGAAAAAAAAATTTGACTACTTCAAAGCAGTGAATAATAATAAACTTTTAATTTAATTCTATTTGTAATGGGTTGAATGGGTTTTGAATAAAATCTCGTTTGAAATATATTTGATTTGCATCTTTTTTAAAGAAGATAATAATCACATAGACCAAAAGGCGCTGAATTTTCGTGGCGCCATCTATAATGATTTTTTCATAATTAACCAAAGTATTGAGATTTATTATTTCTTTACTTATCTGCACACGACGTAAAGTAAAATGTTGGATTAAGTAAAAAAAAAATGCCAATATATATATATATATATACAAAAGTATTAGAATCAAGTTAATTAAAAATAACTGGCTTGAGTTATGTAATTTTAATATTACTGAAAATTACGTGTTTCATGGTATTAATTTTTATAAACAAGTCAAGGGCATTCCAATGGGGACAGCTTTCTCAAGTGCTTTAGCTAATATTTTCCTGCATTACTATGAGAAAAAAATAATTAAATATAATTTAATAAACGGGTGGAGATATATTGATGACCTACTTTTGATTAACTTCGACAATACCAATATTATTACTAATTGCTATCCAAAAGATTTAATTCTAAAAGATACAAATATAAATCAACTTGAGGCTACCTTTCTGGATTTAAAAATCGAAATTGCTAATGATAAAACAATAGTTGGTATATACGATAAAAGGGATGATTTCAACTTTAAAATAACAAAACTATGTAACTACCATTCCAATCTAAACTCTAAAATTTTCAAAAATCTAATTTTCTCACAAGTTAACAGGATCAAAAGGGTTTGCAATAATAAAAATTCTTATATTGAAGCATCAAATATCCTCCTTAAAAATTTAATTAAAAATGATTTTCCTAGAAATTACTGTAATGTCAATTTTTTAATTAAACAAGGTATGGTTTGGGATTAATCTTTTGGCTTAAATAAAAATAGAAATTTACTTGCATATTGGATCACTCAATAGATGGCGCTGGGTGCCTACCTCTGTTTACATAATTTACCGTTAACTTTCAAAAACAGGAAATCACAATCGATTGTTTAAAGTTTCCTTCACTGTTGGATGGTATGTACTGGCCTTTTCGTTTTTAATTTTAATTTTAATTTTATTGCTGTTTTTGTTTTTATTGTTATTGTTTTTATTGTATTTTTACTTTGTGGTTTTTTTCTAATTTGTTATTTTATATTTCCTTTCTGTTAAAATGGTATATCTCTTGAGCATAATTTCGGGGGATTTTCGGGTCACGAGGAATCATTATTAGACTTAATGTCTGTATGTCCTCACAGAAAAAATCCCTTTATTTGAATCCCTGCCTGAGGGTGACCCTTGAAAAAGTCTTCAGGCCGGATTCTTTTTTAATATTTTTTAATAATTTTTTTGGTTTAATTTTTATTTGATTTTTGTTTTTCCTATTAACTTGATTCTAATACTTTTGTATCAATTCATCTGTGTTTTAGAAGTAGCTGCAATTGCGCTCTCTAAATACTATGAAGTTCCTTTTTGGTTTTAGTTTAAATAGGTAATAAATTTTAGTTGCGATTTCGAAACTGTTTTGTTTCGTTTTCATTTTAGTTTCGTTTTCAAACTTTTTCTTACTTTAGATTGGTTACTATATATATATATATATATATATATATATATATATATATATATATATAGCAGCTGAGATCTTTAATATTGAAAAATCAAAATTTCCGGCTGCATGAACTTTGATAATTGCAGATTCGTTCACACTTTGCGATCACATTTTGTGGTTTTCTGATAAATCAGAGAGCTAATCGATTTCTAGCACTAGTATAACCTGGGCTACTTCGCAATTTTTATTACGCTTTCAGAGCAGTATCACTTCAAATAGAACGCTTTTCTGGCGTTTGCTAGCTTTGCGCAGAGCTAAATCCCATAATTATTTTTACAAACACACGAAGTTTCCCTTAATTGTATCTTAGTTTGCTCCTTCTATAACTCGTAGCTGTGCTTGTAATTCATCAATAATTTTAATGAGCGCTGTCTCTATTCACAAAACTTGCTAATATTGAATCAGAGTGGAAGATACTGCTTTCACAAATTAAGCAGTTACCAACCTACTGAAATAAAAATCCATTTTTTAATATTAAAGCACTTTTTGCCATTTAAATGAGCCATGAATTATCATTTAACCACCGTGAACAATCACTTCAAAGTGAGGACTTACTTCGTTAGTTCATTAACTCAAAAGTTATTTTATTTATATTAGTCATAGAGAAAATCAAATGCTACCACTAGAACCAGCTTTAAAAGCCCAACTCATATCATGTAAGTTAATTAATTGGTCTAAATTCATAACATTTCTGAAAAAAAATTCCAGCGATCTGGAAGAGAGTTGATTCGTCCAATGAAAGAATTTCGTTAGGTTTGAGGAAAACCATGACACAATCTAGAATTTTCCCGAAAGTTGAGGAAGCTTGAGGAAGAGGGTGTCCAGTTATAGCGTTAATTTGAGGAACAAACAATTTGGTTAATTGGCACAATTCATTTTTCCATGGAAATTTATTCTGGATTTGGTAAACCTTGAAATTTTGGACTTTAAAATGCGCAGATGAAAATTATGATTCTTTCTTGCATATTTTTGGCCTTTTTGATAGTTTAACTGCTTGAAACAGGTTGAGAAATTATTGTAGGGGGTTCTTTAAATTTTTGTGAGTGCTCTTAATTTCTTTGCTTTCATTGATTTTTTAAAATCTCTGAGGTTCTGGCATTTTATCTTTATTGTGTTGTAGGTGCCTTGATTCTTTATTTTACTTTTAAGCTGATACATGAACGATCTGGCTATATAATTTTTTTCTTGTTGCAATTTAGAGTGCAATGTCATTTAAATTCCGAAGGAATTCTGCATTCCACCTACTCATATACACAATGAATATTCTGACAACTCGATACCAACCCCGATGTATAGAATACCACAAGGTTGGAGTGACATCTTCCGAAACAAGAAGGATTTTAGTCCATATATTGCTCAATTATTTGTAGACTAATAAAATCTCAGACACCCTTTTAAAACAGTTTTTTTTTCTTTTTAGAAAAACAGCCCTTTTCCTCTTTCCTCAACCTTGCCTGCTTTGAAAAATAATATTATTTCTGATCTCTTGTAGGATTACCTAATCTTGCCATTCGTTAAAAGCAACCTAGGGCATATACATCGGATGTAAAAATAAGAAACAGAAATAAAAATTTATATACGGTGATTAACAAAGGGCGTAATAATTTCTACTTGAGTAACGAAATCGTAATGGTTTAGTGATTAAACAGTAATTATGCATTAAGTTCTGTCCAATGGAAATCGATCTTCTGAAGCATCATTCAAACTATCTGTCATTGTTTATTTCGCTACAGCTGAAAGTAACAAGTAAGTAGTATCAAATAAATCATTCACAAGTTCGCTATTGCTGGACGCCATTGTATGATTTGTAAAATCCAATGAACATAATTCTGCTTGGTTTAAAAATTATATCCTAATATTTTCAACATATTCAGAAATTCTTTGAGAAAGTGTTTCTCAAAGAATTCTTTAACCGCACTGTTAAAAAGAGGTTATAAAGCATACAAAAATTCCTTAAAGAATTAACATAAATTGCATATTACAAGAGTGCGATAATTAAAACAGTATAAAAAAAAGTTCTAAAACACCAAACGATATTCTAGTGATTCTTTATGGTTCGACATTTATTAATTAAAAGTAAGAAATCAAACTATAATTCAATAGTACTGTCTGTTTATATTCTTAAAATTATATTCTTAAACTGTGTTACTTGGACAACTGTGTTATTTGAATGCCCGAGGAAACAAACAAAAAATATATTACAGAATGAATAATGCTAAATCCCTGTAGGTTTTTAATGATCAAAAATAATGAAATGTAGAATTTATATTTTTTAAATTAAATCATAAAAGAAAATGGAATTAAAATTATATTTGCTCTCAGTAATGTTTCTCTTTAATATAGTTGTTAAATCATTAATGATTGCTAAAATATTAAGTAAATAGATTTCATCTGTAATAAAAATTTATTTAACTGATAAAAAACGTTTGTATTTGTTGTTTTAATAACCACAGTTTTATTACGTTAAACAAAAACAAAATAAATGTCGAGTACTTAAAGTTACGAACACGGATATTTACGCAAACACATTACAACACAAACGTAAAACAAATAACCCGCCTCCTTAAACCAAACAAACCGATTACGGAATTTGCACAAATTTAACAAGAATTACAGACTGACGCATATCTCATACCAGACATTGATAAAGCAGTAATTGAAATTGCTTAATCCTCTCAAAACAGGAAGCCGTAAACTACTTACAAGCAGTTCCGATTGACATTTCACTAGCTTCCCTTTTCAACGATTTCCAATGTTATGAAGAGGGCTGCATTGTTATCTCGTTGAGATTTGTGATGCCTCAAGTGTTGCACACAGTGTTTCGCTCAAACAACACATGGATATCAACAATGGCAGCATCGGCAGCTTAATCAGCGTTGCTGATAACCAGGGGAGGAGAATGAGAGCGAGGGGGGCCTCCTACTTGATCTTCAGAATGCCGATAAGGACATTTTCTACAATTCAGTGGTCTAAGTAGGTCGTGTACCCCGCTGTTTGGTATCGGATTGCATGTCTCTTCAGTAGATTAGAGGCGAGGAATGGAAAGAGTAATCGGTGTATTTATTACAAGAAGTAATTAATGCAAAAGGGGAAATGTGAATCGTTCAAATAGCAATATATATATATTTTTGAACTGGAGGAAAGTTAAGAAAACTTGGAAATGATTTGGTTTGCATTGGAATATATAGAGAATGTTGTTATATAGGTAATTGTTTTTGAATGAATATAGGTAATTGTTTTTTTATATTGTGTGATTTAAAGCGTTAGTTAATATGTTATTGCACGCGATTAATGTCTTCAATTGTAGTACAGTATACTGGTGAAATTAAATGTTATGGTAATATTTTTTCAAATTATTTTTATTTATTTATTGTTGCAGCTACATATATTTATGAAATATGTAGAATGCTATACAAAATAATAACTTAACGTAATGTTATTGCATAGAGAAAAGGAACGAAAGAATCTTTTATCTTTACATTAATAATAACAGTATCATGAATATAATTAATGAATGGCTATTTATAAAATATATATAAGCATAGATGGACGTTGCAAGAGTAAGAATAGTGGCCTTTAAACTGAAATAATATTTATATATTATGAATTTTATTTCAGATGTTTAATATGATATAAATAACCAATAATAACTTATGATAATTGTAGCAGTTAATCTCATCATTTTCAGTTGAATATGCCGGTAAAATTGAATGGGTTAACAAGCATGGTATTTTTTAAATAAATTAAAAATGAAAACAGCTATGTTTTTTAAAATGGCTTTTATTCTCTCATTAGCCGCCTTTGATCATTTCCATTCATCATAAACATTAACTACATTTTATATCGATAAAATTCTAAGGTACCTTCGAAAAATTATTTTTAAAATCCCAAATGTCAATAAATATTAAACTTGTTTCGTATCAGTAGCCTCATATCAGTTCTGTTTACCATGAACTTTCCTAAGAGAGCCAAGTTATATGATGTCACATTTACATTGCTAAAAGCTAATTGTTCATTGTATCTAACAAGTTTCCAGCAGTCTCTTATGCATTGCTGTTATTCCAATTTATAACTCTTCATGTAAAATACGCAGGTGATTCCAATTTTGAAAGTGTATGTCCCATTTTACTTGTTTTATATTATCTCGTTTGATAGCAAGTTAATTGAATTGAAATATTCTCGTAAAAATTAAAGTATAATCTTTCTGTAAATCGAATAATTCCCTTGAGATCTTAAAGAGATTTTTCATATGAGAAAATACTTTATCACAAAGAAAACGAAATAAATTTTATTTAAACTTCGCAAAGTATTATTTCAAAATATTCATTAAGCTTTTTAAAAATCAGGAAAAATGGCACGATAATTAAACTAATATCATTTCAAAGAATTTTTTTTTTTTTTTTTTTTTTTTTTAGTAATAAGATGGCATAAAGATGGATTTTGAGTGTAGTGTTTTCAGATGTTATTTTAAAAAATCATCAAAATTTCACTTTTAAAAAATATTTTTAATACTATTTAAAATTTTACTTAAAAGTTGTGCAATTTTGACGCTGGTCCCCCTCCTTTTAGAGTTTATGATCAAAATTATATGGTTCCTGGTCAAACGGTCCGTTCTATAGAAAGCCAACTTTCAAGCATATATCGGTTTTTATTATTAGCATAGATTAGTAAAACTAATTTTAAAATAATCAGTTGTTAATGTTCAAATTTCTTTAAAAAATCAAGGAAAATAGACTTCGAGGCAGATTTTTATTATAATTAAATCTGCAATTAATAATTATATACAAGATATTAGAAATTTGTACTCGAATATAACTAAATGCCTATATTTTTGACCTTTTTTTTAATTTGAAGTTTCTGATAAAGATTTCTTATATCGATTACCTTTTATTAGTATTAGGAACTTTCAGTTTGACAATTGAGCTGCAATGGTATAGAGACAGATTATTGGCTCTGATGCCAATAAGAGTCATGGATATGAGATCTAATTAAATTCAATATTGGTTTATCACTATCTGAAACCGTCTTATCTATCGCGATAAAAGACTCTATAGCTGATTTAGTGTGAAGAGTTGTTGTTTGCTCTGGTGCCGTCCTTATAATATAAATTTAGTGTTGAACTGTTTAATTTGAATTAAATATCTTAAAAGTATTTATATTATAAAACAAGTCTTAATCTGAAAGAAGAATCTAAGTAAAATGCATACGTTTAATCTGCATCAGTTTTTGAAATCATTTACTTGATTGAGTAGAGCTCACTTCGTGATCAACAAAATTGAATTATAGAATGAACTAAGAATAAAGTTATTTTCACATCGCTACCAGAAACTTTTAATAACTAACTACTTTATTCGGTAAAAATATGTACGGATTGTCATTTTTAGAATTATTTATTATATTTAAAATATCTGCAGTTAATATTTATTATACATAGGATATTAACTTAGAATAAATGCAATATAAAATAGAGAAAATAATTGAAAAATTAAATTTACCTTAACAATTTACAAATAAAGAAATTGTAATGTAAGAAAATGCTGTCATTTGAATGATAATCCGAAACAAGTACAGATTTACAAAAAGTATTATATATATATATATATATATATATATATATATATATATATATATATATATATATATATATATATATATATATATATATATATATATATATATATATATATATACATATATATATATATATATATATATATATATATATATATATATATATATATATATATATATATATATATATATATATATATATATATATATGAGAGAGAGAGAGGGAGAGACTTTTAAATAGACTTATTTCATATTTACATTTATAACATTTCATTCATAACTAGTTTATTAGTTGTATTAATTTACAAGATGATTAAAAATTAATTACCTGTTTTTAAAAACATACTTTCTATTCATTACAAAATAAAACTTTTCAACTATAAATTTACATTTTATTGTTTGTAATATTAAATAACTGAAGTTCCATATTTTGTGCTTAAAGTATTCATTATCATCCTAATCTTGCATTTTAGATGAATGATCAAAAGAAAAAATCACAATGAAGATTTCTCAAACTGTGTTGATTCTATCTTTATTATATAAAGGTAAAATTATTGAAATGCAATTATCTTTCTGAATTTTTATTTCCTTTTCAATGCATTTATCAGAAATAATTTGCTCAGAAGGCATTTAGTTGTTATTATCATGTTCCAGAATAATATAAATGTGATAAGAAAATCAATTTAGTTTCTTATAAAAAATGCGTCTTCAAAATTATATATTAAAGTTTTTCCAAAAAGAATTGTTTTGGGTTAATTAGAGATTACCGATTATCAGATTTTAATAATTAAATTAAAAATTGTAATAAAACTTTTCAAATCTTTATTTTATTTAATTTTTAAATTTATTCTCTATATCGTAATTTTACCTTGACATCATTTTTCATCACTAAAAGGTGTCAAAAAACATAACAATGATGGTTTTTGTCATCCAGGGACAAAAATATTGTATATAGTAGTGCTAAGATAAAATGCAATTTTTTTTTAATTGCATTGATGTTTAAAAACTATATTTGTTTTAAACTTCTTCTTATTGAGAACAAATATATGAAAAAGTGCCTTAGAAGACCGAAAAAGCACGATAAAAATAAAAAAGCACGAAAAAGAACGATGATCAATACTATGTCAGATTACGTGCTGTATTCAATTATAACCTAGCCATAAGTTCATAACTGTGACTGTAACTGATCTATTCTGTGGGATCAATAAGAATAATGGTTCAAAAATGTTAAGTGTTCCGCTGATGTGTGTTGTATCCATGTATTACTAAATTTTATAAAATGGCATATTAGAACTATGCGGTTATTTATTTAAAACATAATAAACGCAATGGGTAATTTTTATCTCCGTTTGTAGGCGAACTCTTAAGAAATGTTTTGATATAAAACTCTTTGATGGCTGTAATCTTTTCGCGTGGTACATTTTATAAAATTTATTATCATTCTATTTTATACAATATTCAGATAAAAGCTCAGTAGTTCAATTTTTTATTTATCTGTACATTGCAACTTAAAATTAATGAGGAAACCAGAGGAAAGAAAGAAACTAAAATAATTACGCGTGATTTTGGAAAGATAATAAGAATTTCATTCAATCTATCTTAATATCAGTACAAAACCACTTGAGATTGTCACTGAACCAGAGAAGAAAAAATCATCCTAACAATAGGATTAAATTTCATGTGCAGTTTTTACGCACACGAAACTCTTAACTCTGACTTAAACTCTGTTAGCGTTTGTACTTTGCCTATCTGTCCTTTCATAGGTTTTCATTATGTTAATATACCTAGAAGAAAGGTTCCTTAATGATAGATTTATCAGTTCTCTTTTCCAGCATTTCGATGCATTTCTCACTTGTAAAAGAGTCAATCCACATTATATTTAATGGATTTTGGCCTTTCTCACAATATTATTTTTTTTTAAGATAGTACGTACAAAGCTACACTTTCATGTTTTTTCACGTGTACCGTAATAAACTTATTGATTTGAATACAGAAAATACTGAGAAAATATTTGAACCAAAGTATGTATGATTTCACTAACTTCATTCGTAATTCCGTCTTTTAGAAAAAGTCTTTTAAGCTCCTATACCATTAGGTGTTTCAAGTACTAAACACAAGAAAGTACGCAGAACGATAATAAAGTAGCAATGATGCCATTAATTCTCTAATTTTGAAATAAGGAAAAGTTGTAATTAAAAAAAAAATTGGGTGCACATACTAAACAAGTAATATATGAGTAATGTATTTATGTAACCTTTGAAACTTTTAACTAATTAATCATTCTTAGAAATATATGTTGATTAATTTAATTACTGTGCAGATGTCTATATACGAATGCATGCTTACAGCACTAATGTAAAAATTTAGTTGCCAATGGAAACACAATCGCATCGAATAAAAAAAATCAATTTGTGATATTAATTGTCAGTTCCATCTGTTAGCTTACGGTGCTATTCAAGAGCGCAATTGCCGAGATTTGTGGAATTACAAAAATGCTCGTCAGTCTGGCAACTACGAAATCGATGTGGACGGAGACGGACCCCTGAAGCCTCTTTGGGTCTATTGTGACATGGGGGATGGCAGAGATCCCCATCAAGTGAGAGAAAATATTTTATTTCTAAAATGCATTTTATCATTGTCTAGCTGTCAAGGTTTATGAATGATCTAGGTTTGCGCAACAACGAATGCATATGCAAGTTAAAAGTATCTATTTCAATATTACATTACTTCTGACTTTTATTTCATATATTTTTCAAATTTAATGCATACTCAATTTTTGTTCAAATCGTACATATGTAGGGTGACCACTATTCAATTGGAATTAATTTTAAGATGTTAGTAATTGACGCAAAACACATTTAGTAAGAAAAAGGGTCTGAAAGAAGTAAAGAATATTATTTTATGCAATTTGAATCAATAAATGTTCTGATGGAAAACGAATTTAATATTTTTATACAAACTCCTGATCCTCTGAATTATATTTAGTGAAATAATCTTGAGATATTAGCATTTTAAATGAAAAGAAAGGTCCACTCTATTTCGAATAAAACTGAATGAGTTGTGAAAAATTAGAATATTACTATTTATAAAAACGTGCGATTTTATAACACTTCATTGAATCGTTTCAAAAAATGCATCTTCTTTAAATTCAAAATTGCAACAGTTATAATCATGAAAGTGGTATCTAGGTATACTAAAAACGTTATGTGCTACGTGAAGAAACCACATTTATTGTTACATGAGGGAAAATATTGAAGTTACTATTCCTGTTTTTTAAAAAAATGGTACAAGATGGAGTGGGGAAATCACTGCAGTAATAATGAAAAAATTAAAGATGTAGAATGTTATCAATGTAATACAAAAATTCACTCAATATTCGCATGTGTCTTTTCATGATTTTCGAAATTATGACATCGCAAAATCCGTTAAAAAGAGAAAACAATTAATTGTCACAAGATAATATTATTTTCATTCTTCAAACCTCTCTCTTTATATATCAAATTCTCTCTGTCACCTATAACGTAAATCTGAATTCTCGTTTGATTTCACTTTACACCCTTTCGTAGCATATTAATTAGTGCATTAACATAAACAAAGGTAATACATCATCAAAATAACTCTAACTGTAGTATTAGCGAAAAGATCGCATATATTTATGATTTAAGTTATTTTGATTTCGAAAAAAAAAATATTGGCTTGACTTTTTATTCAAAAAAAATAATAATAATTTTCCTTGTTATCATTGTCTTGTAATGCCACAATTTCCGAAAATGCCAACAAATAATTATGCATTTTAAGCATTTTATTCTTAGTAGTAATGCACGCAAGTTGCTTTTTTCTCTTAATTATATAATTTTCTTCAATTTTGATAAAATTCCCTTTCCCATCTTGTAATGTTTTTGAGGTAAGAAACTGAACACTAGAATTTTCAGCCGGATGAAGCTGCAAAAAACTTCAATGCATAGAACATAGTCATTTTACTACCTACAAATCCTTCATGATTATAACTGCAATGGTTCTGAAGTAAAGGGATTTAAATGAGTGCTCAGTATTTCTCGACTTCATGAAGTACTGATTGAAATTCGTCAGATCAAAAATTACCTTTTTAGATTTGCATTAAATAGAAAATTAAATTTTGCAATTTTGATATTTTATTAAATTAATATTTATTTATATTTAAAATGAAAAAAAATCAAGTTTTTCCTATATGTATTTAAAGTGAGTACTTTCGTCATGTAGCATGCCTCGATCTATTAAGGGTGAAAAATTCTTCTATGAGTTAATCATCATGTTTGCTATCATAGAAGAGACAGCTTCCTGGATCCAAAAGAGAGCTATATTAGTAGGTCACGAGAGTATAAATATATGATTCTATACAAATTCTGAACGATAAATTAATACGGGAAAGAAAAAGACAATATTGCATTGAGTTTTGGATGCATTCAACATTCCTTTTCAAGTACTATTGATTGTCCAGGGTTCCTCCTATTACTGATATTTACAAAGATTATTTTATATCTTCGGTGAATATTTTTGTAATTTTGCAAGCACAATTAAACCTTTTATGAAAGATACTATGAACTATTATTACATATTTTAATTTTGCACTTTGCGAAAAATTGAAAAATATGTAATCGGAAATTGTCGTCTTGCAAAGCAGAACTGCGAAACTTTAATAATAAAATATTAATATATTTTATAACTTTATTAAAGTTCCCTTACACATCCAACGTGTATTTCTAGTGGCTATTCCAACAATGGCTGGCGCCTATTCTCCGTCTAGACCTGAGTGATCATTTTATATCCAGTTCAATCTTAATAATCGCCCGATTCAATCGTGTTGATTGTGTAGAAATAAATACCGGAATCCGTCATATTCTAGATTATTATATTATTTACAGTAACGGATTAAAATATAAAACATAAAAGTGAATCAAGTCTCTTTCGTTCATGGCGAACCACACCACCTTCGGTCGTCTTTTCTCGTCCTTATCTGTCCAGTACACTTCCTGTTCGTCTCTCTCCTGTTTTCACCCCCTCGGATACCACGTGACCTTTCCCCTCTCGACTGGTTTGCAAGCTTCGTCGTTGGGAGCAGAGGAACGGGTATTACAACTTTATAAACCAAAATCGATATTAAGAAAGAAAAATGACATGGATTCGCCGTCATTGTCTCTTTAGACAGTCTTGGATGTCCATGATCTTTTCCATAGAAAAGGATCTAATAATTTAAAACTGATTTTAACACGGTGAATATTAATAGCATTTAATAACAGCACAATACGACTTTCAACCGAATATACTTTGAATTAATGTTGTAGATCAAAATAAATGCACATCTTAAAAGATTTTCGATTTGAGAATCATAGCTTTCTTCTAGCAATTTCTAATGAAATGATAATAAGAAATGCATAGGTGTGGGCACAACAAAATATTTACTCTTTATCCTTTCTTTGTTTTTGGAATAAGAAATCCGATATTTTATTTTATTTTTTACCAATATTAGAAACACAACCCCGATATTTTCCAGGTATTGACTGTAGTGCATCACGATGCCGAAGACCAAAAGGACGTTCGGGGTTTTGAAGCGGCTGGTTCATACGTGCGCAACATTACCTATAAGAATGCAACCGAAGCTCATCTTATGGCTCTCATAGACCTGTCTTTTTCCTGTCAGCAATTCATTAGGTGGGCTTGCAGAGGGTCCATGTTTGGATTTTGGTACCCTCCTAATCATAATAGTTGGTGAGATATTCGATTTTGGTTTTGAAATATTTTGATTCTTTTTTCTTTCTGATATTATGACGCATACATTATATTTCTTATTTTGCTTATATTCAATTATCCAAGTAGAATAAGGGGAATTTAACTTGGAAATCAAAAATATGTTGGGAAAGGTTTAAATGTATCATTTCATCTCTAAATTACAAATAGCATATAACCACTTTCAACCCAATGATTATATGCTAAATTTATAAATGTTTACATCTTTACCAAATATCTATAATTTAAATATTTTATCAGAAATATATTTAATCATGCATCAATGGAACTATTTTCCGACTCATAGATTCTTTTTAAATTACTTTATTTTAATGTCTGCAATGATTTATTGTAACGATAAATAAAACTTTTTTAAAACTTGATTTTCTACCTGTTGTTATTATTAATATTAATTATTATTAGTTATGGTATTTGCAATTAATAGTTGGTACATTAATACTTAATAATTCTCATAATTTTACAATCACATCTTCTACGCTAATTGCTTTTTAATTTTTAGTATATTCTGCTTAATAAATTTAACATGTGAATAAGCAAAACATTTACTGGTTAAATTTTATAATGGCATCATGTAAAAAAAATCAGAAAAAAACTCCCTTTCAACACAAATGCTTAGTATTCTATAAACAAGCTGGACAAAAAAATTACTAACATATGTTTCTTGCTTACCTATGTGTTCTACATACTATGTTTCAACAAAGATGATCTTTTATGATGTGCTTAGTTCACTTTCAATTATTTTTATAAGTACATTTTCTCTTTAATGCTCATTCATTCATAGGTGGTCCATTATCACTATGCTTCCAATGACGAAAATTGTACTAATAATTGCTTTCTATTAGAAATAAACCTTAAAAATAAAATTATGTTAGCTTTTTTGTACAAAATCAATGTTTTTCTGTGGTTAGTTTCTATTCAGGTATTTTTCAATTGTTTTTATATGCCTATAGATTACATTCAAATACATTTTAAAAACCCTTTCCTTTTATCAAGCCACACATCTTTAATCTCAAATTTTTGTAATGTCGAAGTTCTTGCAACTAATAATAACGAATATTTTCGACAAATTTTTTAAATTTTTTTCTTACACAGGTGGGTTGGAAGATACTGGAAAGATCAATATTATTGGGGAGGGGCAGAAACAGATAGCAGAAGTTGTGGTTGTCACCCATACTGCCATCCAACAAATCGAAATAGTACCTGTAATTGTGATGACAACGACAAATTGAAATGGCGGGAAGATTCTGGCCTCCTGTTGGATTCGAGCCGGCTTCCGGTGCTCCAACTACGATTCGGGGACACTGGGGATCCAAGTGAAGCAGGTCAACACACGCTTGGACCATTGATTTGTAGATCAACTGGACATCGAGGTATTTTCATCGATATTTTTGCAATACACAATATAGCAATGATTACTCAGACTTAGAGCTTTAAAGTTTAGGTCATAACGGTTAATGCTCGTTTATAGTTACTGTATACCAGCAATTGACTGTTTCTACAATTATAATTTAAATATAATGCCAGCATTTAATACCTAATACCATAAATAAATCTTTGATTTTTTTTTGTATCTTTTAACACTTTCAATCACAGATTTATAAAAAATTCTATCAAGCAAGTATCTATGCCATTTCTTTGTTTTAAAAACTCCATGAAGTTTAGTAAGCTCAGCATTAAAAAACAGCAATCTATTTTGCTTGACAAAGAAGTATTGCTGCTTTTGATATGTAATTCAACATAAATGTTAAAGTAGTGAAGCGCAGATAAGTGGAAGCTAATGAAAAAAAAATTCGAATTTAGATGTATTGATTCATTCAAGTTACATTTATCTATCATCTTTATATTTAGATTATATTCCAAAAACATAGCAAATATATTTATAAATACCACACATTAAAGCGTTTATTCTGAATAACTGTATTCATTCAGAAGCTCTCTTCTGATACCTGTCTTAGAATTTTCATATGTAATTTCATTTGAACAATTTTTTTTTTTCGTCTCTTTACAAAACTACATGGCAAATATTACATTAAAATTATTTGCTACACTCAATTTCATGATAATTATTATATCAAAAATAATTACATGTCACAATGTCAGTTCCCTTCCCGATCTTATATTTCTCTAACTAATAAGGTTTTCTTTCTAAAATGTTTAGCATATTTAGACTTGCCTATTACTTAAGAATTAAAATTTATGAATATATATAATATTTTTATTTTATTTTTAAGCTAGTAGAAGAATTGGTGCTTTATAAAGAAGCATTATAAAATGTTATGTAATGAATCACCATCTAAAATAATTTATTTATCTTGTTATTGATCAACAGATATCTTTATGGGTGTATATAAAGCGCCAGTCACTCTGACAACTCCGGGATACGAGATTGGCAAATACCCTCCCCCGTTCCACCGGTACACGTGGTCAGTGAAGATACCAGAAGGTGAAACCATGGAGCTCGTCTTTCCCGATTACGACGTGGTTCATCATGGCTCTTATAACGCTGTCCCTGGATGCAGGAGTGTGGTGACGGTGAGAGCCGAAGAAGAAAATGCCCAAGAGACTGTTCTCATCAGAAGACAGAAAAGCCCACCATACTACGCGTCTGAAGGATCTGAAACCACTGTGAACATCACCCTCACAACCTGCAACCAGCATCCAGAGATCCCTTTGGGAAGAGGTTTCAAGGCATACGTTAGGAGAACTGGTAAGTATTGATTTATTCGAGAGTTTATTATGTTCACAAAATTAAGCTTCTGAGAGGCCTGAAACCATTTAAGTCAACATTAAGTCATTTCAGTCAACAAGCGGGAATTGTTTGGATAGAGATTTAAAGAAATACATTTGGAAAACTGTAAGTGTTGGCAATGCAAATCAATATAAAATCATGAATCTTAAAGAGTTTGAAACTAGTATGAGCAATCCTCTAATATCTTGTAACTACAACGATCTAAACATTTCTTTGATAAGAGATGTACTTTAGAAGAACTGTCAAATATTATCTTTCCTAAGTGTTTGTCCTATCCTCCACGCTACTCAGTCCAGGAAACAAATATTCGATACATCAGTATTTTTAAGCATATCAATGCCTTAAAAATATTCTATTGTAAATTTATTTTACATCCTCAATGATCAAAAAGAATTGGGAATGTTTTAGTGGATAAGGTATCCCCGAAACACTGAAACGCCCTTAAACTATTTAACTATCAGAGATAAGAGACATCGTAGACTGCAAAAATACTCAAATAAAGTAAGAAATTTGATAGAAAATATTTTTTTTATTATACGAATGTTAACTTCGTTTAGTTTCCAAAATGAAAAAGTGTATAATATAAATATTCAATACTTAGTTAATAAAATATTGAGTACACATTATGCATTAAAATTTGTTTGTACAAATTAATTCATGCTATAAATTCATGTTTCGAAAAGCTTTTAAATATATTTATTTATTAAAAACAAGAATGTTTGATTGGAATAAAATGTTTCAAAACGGTTGAGTATTTATCATAGATTAATCAGGTTCTGGAAAACCGTTCACTTAGTCTTATCATCAATATATAGATTCAATTAGAGAATCGGTACATAGTAATAATCGTCGGAAAGATTGAAAGCAATAAAAATTGTGACAAAATAACTCACAAGCTTCACAAAACAGTAATGTGTCTTGTCACAGTTTTATTATTACTCTTTAATTTTTAATTAAAAATTAATCAAATACGGCTCTATAAGCACATGATATGGCGCTGTATTACTTTTTCTTTTTCTGTGAAATTTTCTTTTTGTGGTCACCTCTCTGAGTGCAATAATAAGATAAGAGAAAACTTAGAACGAA
Organism: Argiope bruennichi; assembly: GCF_947563725.1. Lineage (NCBI taxonomy): Eukaryota > Metazoa > Arthropoda > Arachnida > Araneae > Araneidae > Argiope > Argiope bruennichi. The sequence continues at coordinate 9,190,474 of NC_079153.1, read as the reverse complement.
TTCTAAAGCGGTTGCACAAAAATGTCTTTAAAACCAATTTTGATGTTTTGATAAAAGTTGGCAGAAATGCATGGCATTCAGTGTGTGTGTGTGTGTGTGTGCCAATAACAACTCGGCACTGCCAATAACTGCCAATAACAGTCTCGAATGTTTAAATTTGATTTTTCGGAATATAGAAACATTATAATTAAAGTACCTCTATTTAAATTACCCTTATCATTACAAAAGGAGAAAAAATAACTCCATTCAAACTTTAGTTTCATTAATACAAATAAGATCAAGAAAATAAGATAAAGTATTCTGGAAAAGTTTTAATTTTCAACACACATTTCTTTTCTGGGTAGTTTATATATTTTGACATAATTCGGTTTCCTATGTTTTGTGCTTCGGTTTCCTGGAGCTTTCCCTCATAAAAGTATTACATTAAGTTGAAACTATATGATAATTCTAAATGAACAATGATTGTTATTCTTGCATTTTAGAGTGTGGAGGGTGCAATCCCGGATTGGGTCTCAACGAAGGACGGACCTATTGCTCTGGTGTTTGTGGTATAATTGCTTCTGAAGAGTAAGAAGGCATTTTTTATATATATAAATTTCCTTTTTGGCATGCTGTAATTTATGGGTTAATGTTAAATTTGTAGGCGTATAAGGATAGATTTAAAACACCTGCCAGCTAGTTAAAGTAAAAGTAGGTTAACCCTCGTTTGGGAATCAATTTTCTTTCTGTGGAATCTCTTTTCTTTAGTGCTGGCATAACATTTTAAATTGCCCATACGAATAGGAAAAATGTCTAGTGGGAGATAATCTAAGATCCACTGAAAGAAAAAGCTTGTATAAATGGTTCACAGAAAAAAATTCTTCATATTTAATACTAGAGACGCACATTTAGAAACGTAGTAATTAGTAATATATTTTTTTATTTCTCTTCTGAGCGTTACATATTGTTTATTATTTTTCTTTTAATAGATATCCCTTCCCACCAAACTATTACTTCTCGACCGAAGTTTACTACTTCTCGCACAGTGATTATAATCACACTTGGGTCTTGCATGTACCCCAGCATTACGTTGTAGAATTGGAATTCAGTGATTTTGACGTGCCAGCTATACCAGGATCCAGGAATTGCACTGCTGAGAGTGGCGTCCTATGGATCTACAGTGGAGAAGGAACCCGAAAGCAAGACCTCATTGGCGGGTTCTGTAACCTCAACAGGGAGGGCATTGTGTACTCGAAGACAAATATCATGACTCTTGTATTTGCAACGAGATGGAGAAAGGTTGGCAATGGCAGAGGTTTCTATGCGGTATATCGAGGAGTACATAAACCAACACATAAAAGATTGGGTAAGTATGGAGAAAGATTTCCCTCGGTGTTATTTTTTATTTAAATTTAAATTTCCCTCCAACTAAATTATCAAAATGAAATGAATTGTTTCTGATAAAAAGAATCAACTTAATAATTGAAATGCGAAACAAAACCTCGGTCAATGGAAATAAATTAAAGTTTGAAATACGTATAAAAAAGTAGCAGAAAAAGTATTAATTAAATAAAACCATGTGAAATTAAAACTATAATTCTTGTTTTGATAAAAGATAGAATTAAAAAAGTTATTATTCGATAGAAATTTGATGATTGTGGTGATTGGAAAAGCTTTCTTGTTTAAGGATATAATTGAAGGAACTTGAAAAATGTTTCGTCGCTTGGAAAGAAGAACTACTTGGAAATTAATGAACATTTTGACGAATAAGTTTTATTTCTTGTATAAAGAGAAGAAACAGATTCGTCTTATTTTGGAAAAAATTATCTAAAACTTGAATATTCTTTTTTAGAGCCTCTAAAATGGAAATCAGTTTAAAGAATCGCCTCTTTTTCTGAAATAATATAAAAGGTTCAAACAAAAAAGCAAAAGAAAAAGTTTAGACAGGTAAGAAATACGCAGAGATTTCAAAATACGCTCAATCAACTTCCCTAACGTAGTGCCAATGTAATGTCTATTCATATATAAACAATATTATATGCCAGGATAAACAGGATTCAAAATCCTAATTCATATACATTCTTGTTGGGTCCACTCTTCATAAATTTAAATTTTCATCGAAACAATATCTTGTATGTTTTCAGGTTCAGGTTCGTACCATACATTCTGAATAGATATCCTGAGTTTAATTACAGAAGAATATTATCTATCATTACCGTAAACTTAGTGGCAAAAGATGTCCCAATTATCCGTTATTGAATTAGGATCTGCTCTATATGCTGTTCAGTCTAACTTTTATATTCTGAGAATTAAATTAGATTTCAGTGCTTCTTGTTGAATTGCAATCTCAAGCCTTCACTTGCTGAAAATTTGTGTGGGCCTCCGGGAGGATCATCAAAGGGCAACAAGTTACTCTCCAGTGTCTTAGTATAGAGTTATAATGCTTGGAAATCATTGGTAAAAGGCGGACACTTTTGTCAGCAAAAGACTACTTACACACAAAAGACTACTTAAACCATTACTTACCCATCACATTTTCTGCACATGAAAAAAACAGCAAGATTTTTTGCGTAAGTCATGATAGTTTGGAATCCAGCCATCTGGACCATCCAAATTCCTCTTCTTTGTTGCAAATGAGCACTGATTTCCATTTTGTCAGTATGACATGTGATATCAAGTTCGCAACATTATTTGTGACTTATAATATGGCGTCAGAGGTGACATCTGTTCCATTTTTTTGATGAACAGTAGTTATTCCGGTCTCCAAAATTTGTCTACAAATTGTGTTCTTTGATATTGGGATACGCAGTTACCTTTAAAATTTACAGATAATCAATAGTTGGTTATTCAGCCTTTGCATCTAAAATTATCGCATTTATTTATTACATTCATCGTCTTAGTACTGAAAAATAAAACTCGATAAATAGATTTCTTTGATCAATTAATAATAGCAGAAATTTGTAAAACGAATTTACCTTTATCTTTTAACTGATAAATCTTTGTGACCTCATCCATTTGATTTTCTTTCCCGAACAGCATCTCAAGTGCCTAGTATTTTTATTTGAAGAATTACTCGATGTCTTTGATGTTATCCCTTTTAAATTTGTATATTTTAATAAAAATTCATTGAAACTCGTAAACTTATCTAAATTTTTCCAATAAGTAAATTTCTGCTTTTATCTAAAAAAAAGGGCTTTTGTAATTCTGCTATTAAGTTCTAAGTTTTAAATCCGAATGATGTCAATGTCTATTGTTTTACCTCGCAGTATATTGCAAATATGCTACTTTTGAAGTTCAGAAAGGCAGAATGAAGGATATTATTATGGAAAGCAATGAAAACTATACTCGAAATTCAACTTTTGAACAGATTTGATATTTGAATTAAAGGAAAAAGTGAGCGAATGATAGTTATAAAATGCTTCAACACTTTCCAGCGAATGCTGCATGAGAAAAGCAAATAAGTTTGAATAAATAGCGTTGATTTTCTTATGTGAAACAGGATCACAAAATTATCAATATCATTGGGCTTTCATGGATATTAAGTAGCTAATTAGTAATTAATTTCGTAAGAATAAACAATAATTTGCGAAAATTGATTGCATGGGTTCAAGTAATATCACTTTCCAATAGTTCTCATTTAAGTTATTATATGTATATATAATCATATGTTTTAGGTGTATTTTTATCATTCTGCAAAGGTCATTCAAATCTTATTTTAAATCAAAATATTCAAAATTAAGAACGAAAAGTTATCAAAGAAATTTTAACTTTGCACACTACGAAAGAAGTGAATTATGTGACAGAATACTGAAATCTCATAATGTGGCTATTTCCGATTTGGTATCTTGAAGGAAAATTCGCTTCAATGAAAAAAATAACAAAATAATGCATGCTGAAAGGTTTGGCAAACGAAAGAAGCAAATTCTATACATCAATTTTTGTGAATAATTGAAAAGAATAAAGTAATGGAAAAATAACTTATATGTTTTAAACAAATGTGTAAATGAGCCTGTGGATGCATAACATAGATTGAAATAACACTTAATTCTTAAAATCTGTCATATTTATCGTTTCATTATGCATACTATAATACTGCAATTCTTTTTTTAATAAAGGAAAGAGAGTGAAAATGGCATAACTGTTGCATGGGAAATAAGCCATTTGGCGAACATAATTGTTGTCCAAAATTAATGGACGTAGTGCATTTAAATTTACCGAGCAAACATGAAATGATTATCTAAATTTTAAGGCAATATGCACATATCACCTTCGATAATTTGCTCAATATGGCATTTTGAACGAATTATTTATTTTGCTGAATCATTGGAACTTTTTTTTTTATGCTTCCTTCATCATATCACCAACTGGATATTTTCTATTATAATTGTAATGCAAAAACTATTTTTAGTTTTTTTTTTTAAAAAAACTTAGATCACAGTTAGAGCATCTATATTCCCTTATATATATTATATTATACTTTAAAAGATTTACGGAAACTCTTTTGCAGGTGTAAAACTCCCTCCGCCCAACGTAGCCGAGGGAAAGCCAACCAGGCAATCCAGTACCATGGATGGAAGAAATGCACATTTTGGGGTAGACGGCAAAACCAATTTTGGCGCTCGAGGAGCAACTTGCACGGCAACCGAGTTTGAGAGGGACCCTTGGTGGCAAGTGAACCTGCAGAAACGATTCCTCATCCATGGATTTGAACTATATAGCGCTAAATCCGAATCTAAGGTATACTTTCTTGGTCACATTATGCAAAGTTTTTTCAATATTTACCTTTAAATATTTTAGCTATCGTTTTTATCAGTACAATCATTAGTTATCATTTCTATACGAGCATCAAGTTAATATAAACCGTATAATAATAAGATCGGTATAATAATAACCGGTATAATAATAATAATATAACCGTATAATAATAACCGGTAATATAATAATAAACCGTATAATAACCGTAAGTTAATATAAACCGTATAAGTTCAATAAACAGTTTTTATTCAGAATTCGTAAAGTCTATATGTTTGACCCAACATGCATATAATAATATAATGCATTCTGAACTAATATACATTGCTTTAAAAATTTTATTTCTCAAAATTTGTAATTTTAGTAATGGCAAATAGCCCTTTAACGTGAATATTTTAAAGAACAATTGCTTACATTACATGAGCTGATACTAAAATTTAGTATTATTTTCAACTTTATATGGGACATTACTATTAGCAACAAAGTAATTAATTTCTTTATTTTTCGAAAGTTGTTTTAATATATTCATCATAACTAATATATTAATAATTCATCATAAACTAATATATTCATCACTTGGCAGACAATTTAAAAATTGTTATTTTGTCATGAGTTTTAAAGCAAATTTCCGATTTCTTAATTTATTATAAAGCACTAATAGGAAAATTATAACCAACAAATATCTCTAATAATACCCTTCTTTAACCAATAGTTTATTTGTTCAATTACTTTATACTTTTCGGAAAATTACATTTACATCACCTTTTAACAAACAGAAATATCATATTGAAAAATTTCTTATTTTAACTTAGTGTTTTTACCTGCATTATAATTTACAATCAAAGTTAATAATATGTTTTTAATATTTGAATCACTACATTTGAAAAATCAAGATCACATTTATCAAAGACATAAGCAATATAAAATAAAAAGAACACTCTTCAAAACGGAAATTGGGGTTTCCAAAAATTGAACTTCACTACATTTTTTGTGATCTACTTTCTATTACTGGCAATTAGCATTCAGTATTCGAACACGTGCTCTTATTTGAAGGAGTGGGGAACTATCCCCCCTAAAAGCATGGGAAGGGAAAGCAAAGGGTTTACCATCGGAATCGAAGTAAATAATTTTTATTTATGACCATCTTTAACCTCACAGTGATTTCTGTTTACCTCTCTTTGAAATAGGAACAAAGTTCCATTTACCTTCAAGTGAATTTTTAATTTCTGTTGAAGATGAATTTCATAACAGGTATTTAAGTTCCAGAATCTATGATAGTGTGGCCCACCATGTTTCCCGAAAAGAAACATGGCTGAATACATTTGCTAGCGTTATTATTGAAAGTTTTATGATACCAACAAACATCATTTGACTGAGAAGAGCTATGCCATTGAAGGCGAAAATCAATTCGTTTACGAGAATTATTTCTCGGTCTACCATTGGCACTTCTTGATCGAGATGTATTATTTACATTTGCACAGGAATTAGAACTTGAAATTTGGCTTACCTCGGGTGGCGTAACTTCCCTGATTCTATCCGCAATTTCCGCAGCTTTAGTGACATTTAGAAGACTAATTACTAGAAGTATGGACTGGACGGTTTTGGGCAGTTGTTGTAAAAATAACTCCAGAAGAAGAGTATCCGAAATTTGATGATTTTCGGCACGCCTTTGCATTACTCGTAGTAAATCAGTCGGCTTTCGATCACCTAACTGTTAGCCGGCAAGAAGATATCTAATTTCTTGAGATTTCGATTCACCGCATCTTTTTATAAGTTCCTCTTTCAATTGCTTGTAAGGATCATCTTTGTCAGGACGACATCGCGATCTATAGCTGCTGCTTTCGGAGAAAGATTAGCTACACACTAGTTGTACTTGGTTGCACTGGCAATTATTGTTTCGGGACTGCAAACTGAAATGTTGCCTCTGCCATTATAAACCAAAGTTGAGGGTCTTCGAAATTAAATGGAGGCATCTTCACGGCAGAATTCTCTTCCATAATACTTGCAGTTTTTGGACTACTTTTGTAAATGTTATTGACAGCACAATAATTTTTATTAAAAAATGTAACTTCTTCCAGAACTCGTATTTGGGCAATTAAATTGCATGCCTTATTCGCCACGAAATCAAAACAATGTTTTTGAAATAATCGACTTCTTAAATCTAATTATTTTTTTCAGAAAAGAAAACTTTACGGAGCATTAAAGATGAATACAGTTACTTGTCTATTCGTTAGCATTTAGTTACATGTATTTTGATTATGCTGAACTTCTTATTTGAATGCTATGAAAAAAAACAACAATAAGAAACTACATTTTTTCATTTATTTTATCAGATTGAAGCTTTAGGTTGGCCTGACGGGCAGTACGGACTGCCAATGCCAGTTTCAGGATGTCCCACTGGAAAAGGATTCACTTGGATGACCGGCTATCGTTACCATGACATGCAGTATGAAATTGTCCAAGACAAAAAAGTCTTGCATTGGACAGAGGGAATCTTGCTTAAGGGTGTGTATTAAATAATGTTTATTAAGAATTAGTTATTTTTGTTGGATACAAGTATTATTAAGTGTAGTTGTAATAATGAATAGTTGTAAGGTCATCATAAAGGGCATGCTAAGACAACAAAGGAATATCTTTTAAAGTATTGGGTTCTATCTTATATTATAATGAAAAAAAAGTCTTCCAGTGTCTTGTCATGAAGGAGTTATAAATTAGTTTGCAAACGAATTATCAAAATAAGATATCGCTTTTATAGGAAAGATGAAAAGGAAACCAAATTTTCAACCAGAATTTAATGATTACAATTTTTATAATTATATCACTAAGTTGTGTTGTGGAACAATGCGTTACAGATATGCGCTAAGTGGAATAATAGCTAGCAAATTTTCACTGTGTTATGCCTATTTAAGACGGAGAACCACATTTTTTCCTCACTATGAGAAACGTTTCCCTTCATAGCCTATCATATTAGCAACTTACGCAGCATTTGCCATTAATGTTACAGATATGAAAAATGTGGTCCCGCTTTTGATATTTAAATTATTAAATGATTTGCAGCATATTCAATAAATGTCACGCCATTCCTCACTTATTATTTTATCATACGTAAAGCAACGTCCCTCCTACTGCAGAACCATCTGGTAATTCTGCAAAATATGTAACTAATAAAATCTAATTTTAGGACAAAATAACTCAAGTTATATTATTCTTTTTTGATATATGATATATTTCTATCATCACTTCGCTTGCAAAATTTTCATTTTTAATATTGCATCAAATTCTGAGACATTCTTGTCTTCATTAAATATTCTAGTTGTGGATTGTGGTGAAGTCTATCGATATCTACCAACAAATGCTGGGAAATGAAACAAAATTTGAGATGTAGCTAAGGAATAGAATAGTACTAGTAACTAATAAATATAATAACGAATATAGTGCCACGTGGATACTTTAGTATAGAACTCAATGACACACAGAAGAAGTAGAGCTAAATCAATTTATTAACTGAACTCAGAATACAGTGACTGACAAATCTTCTGCTTTTATAGTAGCAGGGAAAGTTCCAGAAAATTTTCTGGAGACAGTAAGAAAAGTTCAAAACACTTGTCTGGTAAACTAAAGAAAGGTCCAGAATCTTCTGGAACATGAACTAAAGAGAAACATAAAATCAAGGAATTAAATATTTACACGAACTGTGAATCGCATCGTCTCTAGCGTGATTCGAACTCACAATCTCTTGATTATAAGATCAGTGCTATGACCATTCGGCCATGGAGAGTCGACTGCCTCTTTTCAATGCGGCAATAGTGTGGGACTATATAAAAAACGACGATATGTTTTACTGCCAGAAAGAATATTTCTTACCTTCTAATAAAAAAATATAGCCTTGTGTTCGTTCACCGTCCAAATTCTGATGAAAAACGGGATAAGTTTTCCTTTCCCTGGCATGTTGAAAATGTGATAGAACTACAAAACGCAAGTGAAAAATAACCCTTATTGCGGGGCTAATTCCTATAAAAGGAAGTTAGGAACTCTAAAAATAAAGTTGACATTCTCAGCGAGAAATGGGTAAAGAAGTCTGAGAATAGCAATCATAAATGGAAGTGTGAGAATAGCAGCTAAAAAATAAAAATATAGCTGCCATAGAAGTGTGAAATAGCAGCTATAAAAATAAAAATATAGCAGCCATAGAAGTGTGAAATAGCAGCCATCTGTTCACGTGCGCCATCTCTGGCACACGTGCATAGAGAAATTTCAAGAATCCCATTCCTTAAAATGAATGTTGTATGGAAAAGATTACTTGATAACAATAAGTACTTACTGATGTTTTGCTGCGTAATCGAAACCAATGACAAGCGTGATCGAAAATTCCACGTACAGGCTTGGCTTTTGTAAAGTGAAGGCTCAGGGCTGAAAAGACAAAACGTTAGCATGCAAAATAGAGAAGAAAGATTCTTTTGCTCATTCTTGAGGGTGACGAATTATCCGGAGTAGAATAAAATTTGCTGAAGAATAAAGGAGAGTTATTTTACATTATTGTGTATAAGACCTTGCCGGGACTAAGGAAAAACATTAATTTAAAAGGAGTGACGATTTTTTGAGGTTTTACTGTATTTCACTTTACTAAAAGCACGTGCACAAAGTATAATTTTAATTCTTGAACATACATTGAATTTGGCAATCACAGAATTTAGAAATACATTTTTTTTTTCAAATCCAGTATATTTTATTTAATACTAAACTAGAGTATGAAATAACTATGCTTATCTTATAAATTATATCGCCACATTAACGGCTAAGATTTTGTACAGCTCCAAGCTTGAAATATTTAATAATTTTTATGTATTGTACAAGCAAATTCATAAGCTTGAATTTTAGATTTTTGCTTGATAATTAATGTCTTCATTAATCAATCTATTTGCTTTAATATCCTCAATAAACGTTATTGCATAATACGAGAAAACAGCAAAATAATTAAAAACATTTATTCATCTTGTTAATTAAAACTGTATGTTGTCATTTAATTAAGAGAACAAGACAAAATTCTGAGGCTATGACAAATATTCAACAGCTTAAATTATTATTTTTACTATCACACAATTTTTTCAAAATTGTTTACACTATGTAGAAGAATTATGTTCGACTATACAAATCTAAATTCTAGTTTAAAAAACTGTTTCTTATTTTGTTTCTATTTAAATACTTATTTTTTACCTTGATATCTGTATATTTAAAACCAGAGCTTATACCAGGTAAAAATTAAAATCGAATCTCGAATCTGCTTTTTATTGAATTGTAAGTAATCACCGACTTTGCAGTGTCTCTTGGGTTATATTTTATTTAATTACTAGAATCATTCTAAGATTTTGGACTTCGTCTTTTCATTTAGTTTTTGCAGAAACACACTATGGTTGGAGGTTCCACATTTCTCTTACATATGGGAATTCATTTCTATTGCAGGTGGTCTTCAAAGAAAGACAGTTGTTGGTGGAATTGTGCAAAGAAACGGTGTTGTTCAACACTTCTGTATAAAAACACGAATATATTCATCATACAGGACGCCGAAGAGGTGGCCAGCTGGTGAATATTGCATATTCCAGTACGGCAATCGATGTCCGCCTGATTTTCATAGTGGATACATAACTTGGAAGGACACCCACCAAAGTACCCTTTCTGACATCCAAATAGAGGGCTATCTTCCCACTGGAAACTACACCTTGGAGACGACGAGGATTTATTTCTGCTGCAGAAATGATGGAAGTGCTGAAAATTCGATTCAACTGCCTAATGATGCCCCTTTTTATCTCTTCAAATTTGGAAAATCATGTCAAAAAGTGGAAGGAATGTCTGAAATGGAACATTTCTTCCACTTCAATGAAGACGTGTCTCCGTTGCTGCCATCAAATCATCTGGAGAGAGTAGATGGTTTGCCCAAGTACAGAAGACCTCATCCGAAAATAGATGATAACAGATATGAAAAAGGAATAGCGGTGCACTATTGCTACTATGATATATGTAAGCAAACTCTTTCAAAATATTTTTAATTCATGTCTAAATGACTTGTCATTAACTTGATACACATTTTAATTGCTACCTATTTAGTTGCATAGAAGATCTGGAAAAACTTTATTTTAATTATTATTTTAATTCAAGAATCAAAAATATATAATCAATTATTTTACAATATAATTAGAGAAATTCAACTGTTTCTAAATTTGTTTCCAAATTTTAATTAAATTAAATTAATTAATCAAAAATTAATTAATTAATTAATTTAATTAAATTCCAAATTTTAATAAATTGAACTTATGATTTAAGTCCCATCTGCCTTCACCCAATCGCATATGTTTAGGCCTTAATAAAGGCAATTATTATTCATTGATAAAGTTTCTATATTATTGATATAAAATATATCTGTAATGAAAGCAGATTTTTGATTACAAAGTTTGGCTATTTATAATATAATTCTTATTTAGCAAATTTAAATGCTGAAACAAATAAATTATTTTCGACAGAATTAATTGTAATGACAGCAAAATTTATATAAATTTCCGATTCAACAAATTAATTAGACACATATCGTAACGGATATACCAGGCAATATTTTATATTTCTATAAAATTCCTATTCAGCTATATTGATATAAAATATTGGCAGATTCATATAATAATATAATAAACGAATAAATTTAAAACACTTATTGCATGATTAGTTCTTGGCATTTCAAAAAGCTGCGTTATCTAAAAAGTATGCTATTTGAATAAATACACTCAGAAAATTCTTTAAAAAAATTTTAAGCATGTGTAAGAAAATGAATTTCAGATCAGAAAGATACAAAATATTCCTTTTCTTTCCCCATTCGTTCATGAAATATTTTTTATTGATTTAGGACAGATTCGGATATCCATTTAAAATAAAACATCATGTATTATAGAAAACCAATTCCTTAAAATTCCATTTTTACATTTAGAAGCAGTATTTCTATTGCAAATTTTCAATGAAGAGATATATAAAAAAAGAAGACTGATCAGGCGAAAGGCTAGGAAGCAATTAAGTTTGCATGAAATCTCGAGAAATGAATTCATAATGGCATTTTCAAACTAACTTGAATTTAGAGTCATTTATTTAAAATTTTCTTTCATCAATAAAAAATATTTAAATTTACACATAGATTTCGTTATCGCATCTTCTTTGAACTAGAAAAAAAGTTAAGTCTTAAAGTATTACTATATAAAAGTTTTTATAAGTATATCGTTGCATAAAACGTTCTTAATTCTGATAATTATTTAGCATAATTCGCTAAAGTTTAAATTAATTTTTTCAGCTCAAAGTCTGAGAGGTTTCCGTGTGACAGTGGATGATACAGGGTTGGTAAGCACTTTCAGCCGCTATTACGATGAACTCTCATATGGCATTCCTCACACAGAAACTGGAAATTTCTCGAATGCCTACACTTGTCATGTCTATCCTGTAACCAATTCCGAGTTTTCCGTCCTAAGAGTTAATTGCTCTCAGCTAATATATGGTCAGTATGTAACACTACAACTGTACAACCGATTCGATAGCCTGCAGTTTTGTGAAATGAAAGTCTTCGCTACAGGTAAGTGAAAATTATAGTATACATTCTTGTTGGTGCTTTTTGATTTTTATGTACATTTTATATTTCTAACTTTTAATACTATATTTTTGAATTCAATTGTTTTCTTCGGCTATTGCCTTAAAACTACTATATTGTCTGTCAAAAACTGTAAGCTGACAGCTGACTGCAAGCTATCGTTTCATAGTTTGCTTCAAATTTTGGGGCAATGAAATCTAGATTAAGATTATTGCCTCAAGGTATCGAGATATTTGAAATTTGAAGCACTGAAAGGAAAACAATTGAAATATATCGTTTTAAGTATTTAAATTTAACTCAGAACGAACTAAGTGCCTAACTTTGAGCTCTATTTAGTCCTTTATTCCGAAATCACTATAGACGTTAATATCTTTTTTACATTTAATAGTTGAATTGTCACTGTCGTATTTTCAATTCTTTTGTTTGCACACATTTTATTACTATTCGGGAAGCCAATGAAAATATAGGTTCAATGAGAATATATTTGCCAGCAATTTTGGAGATTGTTCCTTCCGTTTATTCTTCTGTTACGCTCAAGTAAAACAACCATTTAATATAACAGACATTTTATATTCAATTTTCTTTGAAAATATTTTATTCATTTAAAGACTGTCGTTAGTATTGGTGAAAATTTAATTAAAAAAATCATTTAAAATGAAATTTTCATTGATTCATTATCATTGATTTCGAAAAAATGGTTATTTATAATAGAAATACAGATTTATATTATAGAAGTAATGTTTCAAGAATAAACTATTCAAAGAATAAATATTCATAAGGCATTTTTTATATTTAAAATGTGCATAACATAAAATTCATATAAAACTGAAGAATTGTCAAGCTTATAAAATTTTGTAGACATAATTAAAAAAAGATTCACATTGCAAATGAACATAGCATATAATAATAGAAATAAAAAAAATGCGATTGCTATAATTCATAAATTTCCACGTCTCTTATTGGAAACTTTGCCCGGTTTTTGACTATTCTGTGAAAGAATTTCTCTTATTGTGTGTTTCCACGAAAAATGAAAAAAAGAACAAAATCCTGTATTTTAAGAGTAGAATTCTATTATAAACAGAAAAAATCTCTTAATTTTGTTTAAAAAAATAATATTTATCTGTAATCTGAAGAATTGATTATATACGTAAAACATAAGCATTTAAGTTTCACTGGAAAGATAATTCTATCGAGAATATTCTTCTAATTTTCACTCTTTTCAATCCAGTCAATTGAAAATTATTCTCGTGCACAAGGATAAATTAAGTGTTCATGAAACAACTAAATTTTATTCATAGACATATTTCTTGTACGAGTGGAATTATCTCGTTTGATGAACTGTCTATCACCGCAGCTTCTCAAAACAGGATGGCATGAAGCCTATTCGGAGATGCACTAAACATGATAGTGGATGACTTTTAAATATTCCCTGGATGACTATTGTATGCAGCAACTCTAAACAAAGTATAGCCAAATCATTCATTTACAGTTTTTTTAGATAAGTTATAATTGCTCAATCTCCTCTTTTAATGCACATACTCTCAATTTTTATACACATCCGATATTAGTTTAAGAAATTTAAAATTAGATATTAAAAAGTTTTCAATTCCAACAATGCCGAATGCCTCAGCTAGTAAATAAAATTATTAAAGAAAAATAATTGTGAAAATAGCACAAAATTAGTCCATTATCATTATTACATAATTTCGAAAAAGATCTTTATAAAAGATCTTAATGACAAAGATAAATGTAATACTGAAGAAATGTGAATATTTTCAATTAAGCAGCGCTAAAATATGTTGAGAGATAAGTAAGATATAAATGTTTATTTTTTTTTCTCAATAGAATCATGTGGTCAGCCATTGGGAATGGCATCGGAAGAAATATTTGACATACAAATCAGTGCAACCTCTAGTGAAGACGATGACAGGTACCACCATACGAACGGAAGACTGAATGCAAATTATGGGTGGTGCGCAAATGTTACCGATTCTCTTAAACAATTTACCGTAAGTTTTATACTTTATTTTGGTAAGTTTTCAATTTTCATTTTTTTTTACATTCGACACCATTCTTTTCCTAGTTTCACTAGTTCCGAATTAGTTTCTTCCTTAGTATTTTTTAAATAGTCAATCAGAACTGTAAAATATTGATATAAAAATGTAATTTCATTTTAAATATATGTTTATAGAGTATTTCAACGCTCTTATTCCTATCAAAATTTAATGTTAACTTAAATATTGCATAAAGGGCCTTGTTTTAATTTTTAGGTAGATTTGCAGAATTTAACGACCGTCACTGGAATTGTTCTACAAGGTCTTAATGGGGCATCGAAGAAAACAGTAGTAAAAACTTTCTATATATTTTTCAGCAATGATTCTATAGGTTGGGTCTGGGAAGAAGAGCCTGTAGGACAACAGAAGGTAAGATATTTTTCTTTTTGCATTTTGGTTTTCTTGTGGGAGTAAAAATGGAAAAAAAAAAAACCCAGAGTATTTATCACTGATCGTTTAAAGTTTCACATTTTTAAAAATTTAATTGAAATGCAAACGTACAGATACTTTCAACCTCTCGATAGATTAGTTTCGAAATTCAATACAGATTTGCGCATGAGAGTCGTAACCTGCGTACAAGACTTAATATATCACACTTTTTACGTTTCGTAGTTATCACGTTTACTTGCACTCGTACAGACAGACAGACTTGTCAATGAATCTCCTTCAAAGTTTCAAAGTTATCTTAAAAATCAGTGAAGTTCATACATCGGATTTCACCCGCCATGGTCAAAAGGTTTTTAAGTTACCACGCTCTCATGCAAGCATAATACCAAAAATGATTTTCGTACTCAGAGAAGTTTAAAATGTGGAGATTCGTCAAAATGTCGATTTTGAATTTTTTGACGATTATAATACTTTTCCTTTGGATCCATCGCATTTGTATATTAAAAGCTTATTTCTTACACCAAATGCAACAACGGGTTTTTACAACTATAAACCAGGAAGCTATCAGGGTCTGGTTTCCGTGACTAAAAGAACTGTGGAATGTTTTTTAAGGTTATATGAATTGCCCGGTTTGCACTTGAGATTCGCTTTTTAACACCAGTGATACCAGGTTGTTCCATATTTAAATATATCCTTTCAATGATAACAAAAAAAAAAAAACATACAGAGTGTTAGATTTCATTCTGAATCAAAGTTATTGTATTTAGTGCATATATATTTTGATTTTATATTAATACATTATGGGCAATACGTGGCTTTCTTGTATTATGAATTAGATTTAAGTCTAAAGGAAGGAGACAAATTCAATGAATTGTATATTCTACAACTGAATATATAATTGTTCACGTCATTAATAATTTGTTTAAATATAAGTGGTGGATTAGACAAAAATAAAAGAAAAAGGTTTCGGAGAATCAATATTTAATGGATTTTACTATAATCTTTATCTTTTTCAGGTTTATGTATGTGACCAGTGTGAATCACCGGAAGTCTACAGTAATAATCTAGAAATGCGATTTAATCTTTTGAAAGGAATTCCTGCTCGGATTGTCCAAATTATGATTCTTGAATACTACGAACTACCTTGTTTGAGGTTAGAAATTTTAGGCTGCAGAGAAAAAGGTGAATTATTGTAACTTCATGTTTTTGCACTCAAATAATTTTTAGAGCTGCCAATAATTTTTTCAGAAATTAATTAATTTTCCCTTCCCATATAACCACGTAAGAATAAGAAACTAAGGAGTCAGATAATATAAGAAATGTAAAACTCGTTTATTTTCCTTTTAATGCTTGAAACATAAAATATAAATACGGAGATGTTCTCTCTTCAACTCTCTTGCATCTATCCACTTTTTGATGAATACTATATTTCATGAAATAATGACCTGGCTAGAGTAAAACGTCTGAGAACTAGAAAATTTAGGCATTGTAGAGCTGATTATTTTTCCGTGTATTGCTTGAAGCTTCAAACATAAATAATGTGTGTTCTCCCCACAATTTTTTTTGTTCACTTCCTTAAAAAGACAAATTCTGTTATTTGCTTCGTAGTTCAGTGAAGAAAAATCGATAAACGATTTTTTTTATCGATTGATTCAAAAGTTTGGCAGGATCATACAATTACGTTCATTTTAAATTCATCAATAACCAAAATAAAAAGTTGACGACTCTTTGATAGATTTAACCCAGAATATGATATACAACTAAAATTCTGGTGACGAGAATTCATATAAAATTAATCTTGTAATTTTTTTTTGAATTTATTTTGTTATTTTTTCGAAATACAGTAGCCATACATATTTTTACCAACAGACAACCAGTCACAGAATTCGTCCAAAATTTGAAAGAAATCTATCTTTTTAATGTACATGGCACGATACAATAATGGATTTGTGATTATGTATAATTACTGGTGATTATTCATGATGATCAATAAGTTTATTTCTGATTATGAATAATCACTGGATCAATCACATTTGCCGCAGCATATATAACATCTAAAATTTCAGCTCTCCAGTTTCCAATTTGGGATTATCATGTCATTCACATACCGCATTCATATGTCGGTTGGCAAAGAAATTAAGAAACGTAATTTGTAAAATTATGTTTGCAGAATGAGAGAGTACGAAAACATGGACATTTACCGAAGTATCGTTGTCAGCATGCTTTGAAAACGAATTTAAATGCATAATCAATCTTAAAACACATTTCATATATTATAGGTGCAAATTATGTAAATTTTGAGAAATTCCAAAAAGGGAAATGTAAAAAATAGAAATAACTTTAAAGTGATTATTTATGTTTCATTTTTCAAATGCAGCATTAATGTTCTTATTTTTCAGTTCAATGTGGTAAAATCAAGAGTACACCACAAGGTGAAGTGTCATCTCCAAACTACCCTCGATATTATGGCCAAGATAAGTCATGCTGGTGGACTATAGAGCCTGAACCGGGAAAACACATCGAGCTGAATTTCATTATTTACGATTTGGCTGAGAAAGAAAAATCGCTTGATTCAGGAAGATGCCGAGATGAGCTCACAGTCTATTCAGGATATGGAAACAGCTCAATCATCAAGTCACCCGATGGAAAAATGTTTCCTAAAAGAATCATCTCCAATGGACTGATGAGAATCCATTTGCAGAGTTGCTTCAGAAATTCCAGAAGCAGGTACAGAGGATTTTATGCCCGCTATAAATCTGTTGGTAAGTCATTTTAACTTATGCATGTAAAAAATACGTTCTGCTAAAGTTGGGTAGAAATGAAATATTTTTTTCTTAAAAGTTCCATAATCAAACAACTAGATGACTTGAGAATATGACATCCCAAGAATATTTAAATAAAAAAAAAAGATTACGCATAAGTTCAAGAAATGAATTGATAGAAGAAGATTGGTAAATAACTCCTACAGTGAAATATCATATTCTTAAACTTCTAAGCTAAAGTTACGGTAATATTATATTAAAGTTGCTAAGTTGAAATTAATGTATGATTCGATACAACGTTTTCCTAACTTTGCAAATTTCTGAAGTATCATTGTTTCTTAATTGAAAAGATGTAATTCCAAAGCAGATAATGGTATCTAATTAGTTAATAGAAAAAATAAAACATTTAAATGTCTTATCATAACGGAGATGAATATAAATTTTGGGTGATTTTAATACCAGAAATATGCAAAAATTATTGTTATAATTATATTACAAAATGTTTATTTCGCTACTGAGTATAACATAAAGTAACGTAAAATATTTTAAGTAATTAAATATCATTTTTATCACGCATGTTTTTTTTTCTATTTCATTTATTCTTTTTGTCTTGCTCTGAAATGAATTTTAACCAGCTATTAAATCCTTATAACCCTTTTTATCTTTTCTTAATTTTGGATAGAGATATTCTAATTTTAGCTCACTTTATGCTGAAATCAATAAAAGTAGCAGAAGATGTAATGCCATGCTCGTTTATGAACAAACAAATTAACGCAATTATGAATTTAAATATGCTGAATCATTTCGAATTTTTAAGGATTCGATTTCTATTTTAAATAAGCTGACTGCCTTTTCTGAACATATTGTAATCCATATTGAATATATTATATTCCAAAGATGAAGCTTTCAAACTAGTATTATTCTTTTTCATTTCTAACAAATGACATTTAATTTTAATACTAAGTTATGCTTTAGCAAAAAAAGAGAGGAGGAGTCTTTATATTCAATTCTAATGTTTGTCATCTATACACTTATAATAAAGCTCAATGTGTGTGTGTTGGCTGTACAGGCCAGACCGTTTGGCCTACAGCTACAAAATTAAGCCTATTTATAACTAAGAGGTGGGAATGTGCACTTCGAAGCGATTTTTTAAAATTTTTAATTAGTTTTAATTAATTAAAAACTAAGCTAAATTTTGGCGTCGTTTCGAGATAACTTCCAAAAGTATTATCGCAAAAAAATAATTTTTACATCAAATTGAAGTTAAAAATAAAAATTTGATTTTAAATGAAATTTTAAATAAATATTTTAACTATATTTTTCAACAATTTATTTCCCATAAAGTTAAAATCAAATTTAATCTGTAAGAGCACGATTCGCGTGCCTGGGAAAAAATGAGCTTCTATCAATGTATTGTCATCACATTAATAAAAGCTCAAATTCAAATATAAATTAACTTTTTACTGAGAATTAAATTTGGAAAGTATAATTTTCAGCACGTGTGTGTATGAAATGACATAAATATGAACAATGATATTTTTTGAAAAGTAAATGCAAGGAAACGTTTTCTATGATCTCTTCCAATACCAATATTACTGATTCAATGAAGCAGTTTCATTAAAGGAAAATAGGGTTTTATATTCAAAAGATATCTACTCAAATCGGAGTCCAACGGCAAATTCGTAAACCTTTAGTAATAGACATACATTGCTAACAAATGGTCCAAGTGAAATAAATAATTATATTCTACGTCCTACGAGTCAATAATTGCTGATGAATTACGAATTTTAAATTTTTACATATATCATCTGCCCTGTGGCTTATATTTGACAATCTTAAATAATATCTTAAATAAAAAAGTTGCATTCCAGTCAACTAAATCAATTATTGAACCTGACCGATTAATGAAAATTTCAATATCACTGTTCTATAAAAACGGGCGATTTTAGATCACTTTATTGATCGTCTCAAAGCAGCCAAAAAAATCTCCCAGTGTTTCTCAAGAATGATTAAGAAAATGTTGATTGTTCTAATATTGTAATGTTCAAAACTTAATAAATCAGACAGATTTGACCGCAGAAGATATTTGTTCATTTATTTATTTAGAACTTGGAGTGTCAAGAATATTTTGAAGAATGTGAATCTATAAGACGAAAGGACTTCCAAAATTTAAACTTCATAATTTTTTAAAGTATATATATAAACCGAAAAAAAATATATTGACAGCATTTATATACTTTAAAAAATAAAGCTAAAACTTTTACGAAGAGTCCATGAAAGTTTTGTCGAATAATTCTTTGAGATATTAAAAACTATGGAAATTATTCTCTAATACACATAAGACTTCAATGCCGAAAATAAATAAAAAAAATGTTTGGAAAAACTCTTTATACTAATTGCAATTTAATCATTTCTATTTAATTTAAAATTGATTTTTACGGGCGTGATAGAAAATTAGATGCATAGTACAATGATTCGAAGGGCTTAAGGCCTACATAATAGTATAAGTGAATTATATGACTATCAAAATTTGAAACTTAAAAATATTTTTGTGAAAAATCTATTATGAAACCAAGTTATAAGAAATATCAATAGTACCTTTTAGCCTACATTAATACTGCTGAATCGGCTGGTCGCAAAGGCGGAAAGTTTATAATATGTAAATGACCAATTATATTTCCACCTGCAAAAAAAAAAATGAATGATGAACGTGATAAGATATTAGAATTTTTAGTTAATAATTTTTAATTTGGTTTATTTATATAGTAGTGATTAATTTTATTTTATTCGCATTTTTTTTTTTCTCATTCAATGCTATGTTTTTACTTTTACAAAAATATTTTTAAATCTAGGAAAATTCCGTTATTTTGATAGCTTTTAAACTTATTAGCAGAAAAATATTTTTTAGCTTTGAAATTTGTAATTTCTATGCGACAATATATTCCGTTATCATTAATTTTTTTTGTTGAAATTATTACATAACTTATAAATTTGTCGAGAATAAGAATATATTCTTTAATCAGACTGTCCAGGCTGTGGCGTTGGAGATTTTCAGTGTTCCGAGTTACATGTGTGCGAGTCGCCATGTGGAAAGATTGTTTCTATTGGGCATCCTCT
The DNA here is from genome assembly GCF_947563725.1 of Argiope bruennichi. Taxonomy (NCBI): domain Eukaryota; kingdom Metazoa; phylum Arthropoda; class Arachnida; order Araneae; family Araneidae; genus Argiope; species Argiope bruennichi. The sequence continues at coordinate 9,169,808 of NC_079153.1, read as the reverse complement.
CAATTATCAAAATAATCACCGATGTAGGTGGCTAATACAGTAAGTACAGCAATATCACTTTATAGCAGCATATACTTTATTATATAAAATTTATTTTTAAAAATCCATTTCATTGCGTGTGTATGTGTGTGAATCAGTTTTGGTTTTAAAATCATGTTATTTTGGTTTTGCTTGTTTATGTGCTTTGTGTGTTTGCATTTCTATACTTTTCAGAACTATTATCTTAAATTCTTATTATAGAAATATCATCTTTAGAATCAGAATAGATTTGTTTAAATGGATCAAATATTTTCAAACATTATTTCAAATTCTTAACAGTTTTTATTACAGTTTTTTTTAATTGTAGCTATTTTAAGGCCATTAGTAAGCTGTTAATAAAATAGTAAATGAAACAGTATTTAACCATAATTGATTTAGTTGTTTAAGCCGTGTTTATTAAAAAGCTGAAATTGGCATGAAGGAAGGGATGATGTTACATGGTTTAGAAGATACTTATAGATCTTCTTCTTCTTCTTATTATTATTATTATTTTTTTTTTTTTTTTTTTTTTTGTTCACAGGGCATAATTAATCGCATGCTGAAGCAAAATCTGTTTATAAAAAATAACTATTTTCAAGCTGATATTTCTTTATAAAATTTTTAATTAATTAAATATTGTATTATCATGAGATTTTCCTATTCTGTGATTTGTTTGTATTTCTGATATTTTTATCTTTAAATCTTTTAAATCTCTGTGTCTTTTATATGCCCGTGTTAATGTGCATTTTTATTAATAAGGCGTAGATTCCACTTTTGGCATGTTATTCAGCTTAGATTCGGCTGGGAATCGAATCTTAGAAGAAAATTGCCCCTTCCTCATAGATATATTATCAATGCTCTGGGAAATATTCTGATGGAGAGTATCAATTCTACGAATTTTCTAAAATTGCCCAAAATGGTCCTATTATATTGAGAAAGGGGAACTGTACGGGCCAAGGTAGATGTGTCACTCCGCTTCGTGTTCATCAAACCACGACTTCACAAATCCAGCGGCCTGAATGGAAGCATTATCATCCTGGAAAATTCCATTTCCTTCAGTCAACAGGGATTGCATCATTGAATGGTCACTTTAATTCAGTTTCATTATTTTTCTAATCATGTTATCTTGTTGACATGAATTACCATCTAAAATATATTTAAAAAAACTGTAAAATTTGTATAATGATTCAGAATATGCAGGAAATGTCCTTTTTTGCTGTAGAAAATGAATAATGGCTATTTTTTAGATTTTTCTCAATAATGGGGGGAGGGAAGGTAACTGACCATATATTATAATGACGTGAGGTTTCAAATGGAATTAAAAGTTGGATTAACATTCGATTCTGATGGTTGGTTCTTTAGTATTTTTAAAGTTGTTTTGCATGCATAAATATAATGATTTCAATATATACGATAATCTAAACCTAAATCTGAATATTTCTTTTTTTAGAGCTGAGCCCACCCGTTTTATCAATTTAACTTTCCAAGATTTCGACATTATCGGTGGGGAGAATTGCCAATATGATTATTTGGCAATTTATGATGGCAATAAAATCCTGAAATCCAATCTGATTGGGAAATTCTGCAACACGAAGAAACCACCTCTTGAAATAGTATCCAGCTGGAATTCGCTTTTGTTGGAATTCTCTTCAGATGCTGAAGTGAATGGCAGGGGATTTGCGTTGAAGTACGCTTCTAAGAGCTTCCAGATGCCTGCGGATATCCACGTATACGACTTGGATGGTAAATCCTATTTGATTTTTTTTTTGTTCCAACATTTTTAGATGTATATATGGAATTTCATTTTGAGATCTAAAATTTTGTTACACAAAAATTTCAACTATTATTGTAGTTACATTATCTTATTTCTACTGGCTATTTTATTTCTAATATTGCGCTGTATTAAATTATTGTTGTTTCTCTTAAACACATTTATTGAAGATTTGGTAAAATTTCATGCGCTACTTTTTCCTGCCAATGTGTATCATGCGTGTTAACGTAAAAATGAATTTAATTAACGCTTTGCAAAATAATATGTAATGCAGAGTAATATTAAATGATTTATTTAGAAGGTGTTTCTATAAAATTTTTAAAAAGGCATAGAAATTTATACAAAATGTGATAAGCATCTTCAGACGATTATATTTTTATACTCAAATTCAAATTCGGGCATGATATATAAATGTTATACTGGAACAATAATTTATTTTTATTTTATTGCATTGTAGATGAATTAGCTTGTCCTATACCATGGAAGTACTACAATGGAAACTGCTACAATGCTTATCATGAAAACGATGCTATCCAGTGGTACGAGGCAGAAGAAAAATGCAAGAAATACGGCGGTGACCAAAATGGCCATCTGGTGAGCATCCTGGATAAAAAGGAAAACGCTGTTGTCCATTATTTCTTGACTAATTTTTGGAATGCAAAGCACAAATCTCTTTATATAGGTTCGTAGATAGTAGAATGACTGGTGCACAATAAAAATTTAGAAATAATAGAAAGTCTAATATAGAGTGCAAATTGAGAAATAATCGAATGTCTGAAGCAACTAGGTTAATGATTTTGTTTTCTTTAAAGGTCTCAATGATGAAGCCAAAGAAGGAGTTTACAGATGGAGCGATTGGAATCCCATGATCTACACTGATTGGTAATTTCTTAATTCTCTATATTCAAAATATTTCTATTCTTTCAAGTAGAGGAATTTCAACATATGGTATTTGTATATGCAAACAAGATAAATTACAAATTTTCCACATCATTTACATACAAAACATATGAGGGACATTTCTGAGTTCTGTGAGTGATTTTCATTGTTGTACTATTCAAACAAAAGAAAACTGAAAAAAATAAATATTGCAAGGTTTTTTCTATAAGATTTTATTTCAATTTATGTATGCTCTTCATACTTAAATTGGACAAAGTTATCTCTTTTGTATCTCCCGCACATTTTTAATTACAAAGCAATTTTTAAATATTGTTCGATTTTCAAAAAAAAAAACACTTTCTTTTTTTAAGAATTCATAAAATTCTAGATAAAGGAACAATCCCAAAATTTTGGGAGTTAAATATGAAAAATATTTTATGGAATGCTCCGAAAAGAGAATTTGCATAACAGGGATAGTTTTACAAATCTTCGAGAAGTCAGACTACGTATAAACTAATGAAACATTTTCCCAAATGTTTTATGAATTGGTATTCATTTGATTATGAACAAATAAATACTGCAAGTTTAAAAAATTAATAATTTGAAGAAATCAAATTCATTTTATATTCATTTCTATTCCAAAATAGGAAACGGTAATTTTAAGTAGATTTGAAACACATTTTATGATGAAAGAAATTTTAAACAGATAAAATTGAATTTCATTTAAATATTTCCTTCCAAGAAGATTTAGCCCTTTCTAAGACCATGGAAAGTATATTTTCCACCAAATTCATCTATCTTTGTATGCACTTATATCAGTTGGCATACATTCTCACAAATTTTTCCAATAAAGCAAAAACCTAGATATTCCAGTTCCTTATTCTCACACAAAATGATGTGTCTTGATTTGTTATTTAGTTTTCAAAAAACGAAATTAATTAATATATTTATACAATAGATTGAATGAATTCCTTTTCTTATGTCTATCTCAATTCTAAAATTATTTTAATATACCAGAACGAGAAAAAAAAACATGGACCGCTAAAGGATTAAGTAAGAGAATATTCTTTTAATTCTAAATTAAATTTTAATCAATTTTATTTTCTCAAAGCATGCCATATATTTCCAGTGCCATTACGATATTGTACATAAACAAAAAATGTAAAAGATAGCGGGTGAGTAGCTATTAATGCCTCAACGGCCCTATTTGGATGAGCTAATCAAAGCTATGAGTAGCTGTGCAAGGCACAATTCGTAAATGATTCCTGTTTGATAATTTAATTATTATAATAATTGCAGATTCATGATTTTCTTGAACATCGAAGACTCGTAGCATTAAAACGTTATAATTTGTTTTACGTTATTCTCTTTTTAATTCCGGAAAATTTAAGTATCTTAATAATTTAATAGTTTCCTAATAAATATTTGCAAAATAAATGTTCGTTGTCGAGGCCTCTAATATCAAAACATCAATTGTCAAGCAATCTTTTTTCATTCAAAATATTTTCATTTGAAACAACAACAACAACAACAAAAAAAAAATATTACCAGAAGCTTTCAAAAACTCTGGCTCTTTAGACGTCTTTTCCATCGCATTCACACCTTTTCCTCATTGTTCAGCATCTGCCTGCATCTCCATCATGCATTAAGAGAAAGCAGAAAGAATCCACTGAGGAAGGGAATCTAGTGGAGTAATCTAAATACCCGTAGAAACTTGCTTTTCTGAGTTGTTCTGAACCGTTCCCCGATTTTTAAAAATCAGTTAACATTTAGAAAGTGAAGCAGAACTTGAAAAATGCAATTTACAGCTCTGTTTCAATATTTTCGTCAATGATGACGAACATCTTTCGTGCCTAATATCGCATCTTTTTCGTTTCATGGTCATCCTTAAAATATTTAAATAACTTAAAAGGAATAATTTTTACGGTCCATGAGGACAGTTGATTTGGCCTTATTTTCATAAACTGCCTTCAATACTCATTAATATGCTGAAAGTTTTTACTAAGTTTCGGTACAAAAAAAAATGAGCTATTATTCTTCCATTTGCATCTACTGGAGTTGTAAAGAACTTGATACTAAAAAAAAAATTATCGGATATAATTGAGTGTTTACTTGAAAATTTGAAGGCTATTGACTCCCCCACTCTGGTCCTTTAAGTCATTAGATAAATGACCAGACACTTCATGCAGACACGTATGGCTTCTGTAATATCTTAATTTTTATATTTATTGGTCAGATCGCGTATACTATCTGATTTTTTAAAAATCTATTCATTTAACTTATACCATTTTTTGACTAATAATAGGGCTGTCTCTGGTCGAAGTCTCCGAACTCAACCAGATGGGGGAGCTTACCAGGATTGCACCATGCTAAGAGTAGATAGTGGTCATCCAACCGCCCACTGGCATGACATTCCTTGCTCCCTCGGGAAACTGGCCTTCCACAATTGGGACGGCATCGACTGGGCTGTCGAAGATTCAAACAGAACTGGATCTGAAAATGAAGTACTGTCCTCCATCAGCAGTTACATCTGCAAGATGAAGATGCAAAGTGATAGGCCAGCAGGTAGGCTAAACCATAATAACACGGATGTTAGCTAGCTGTGCTTACATTCACGAATTATCAAATATGCATTTAGATATGCTACATTATATTGTTTATTTTCAGCAGTTAAGCATTATTATTAAATGACATTCGTCTTTAAAAGAACGAGAATATTCATATTTAAAATTTAAATGAAATAGCATAATTTTATCTCGGAAATTATTTATTTTTGAAATTTACGTTTATATGCTTAATTTATTGTACTATATCGATTTCAATTTCATGTTTAGTAAGAAATTAAAGTCATCATCAGGGACACATATTTACATATTTATTATAGAAACTGCATCATTTTAAGCCTTAGCATAAATACCATTTTTTTTCTTGCAAAAATTTATATTTTTTGAAACAAAATTTTTAAAAATAAATTAAAATTTCATTTTGTATACAATTTTTAATTCAATAGATGTGTTTGAGTTAACAATCTTTGCAAATTTAGAGATAGTTTTGCTTTATTAGCCACTTACATAAAAGTTCAGAAGACGAAAGTTGGAATTTTTTTCCAATAATATACTATTTTTTTCAATTAAATGTAAGAATAAATTTTATAAAATTGTTTTTAATTTCAAATTGTATAGTGATTAATAGTGGGTAGATAAAGTATTGGAAATCAGTCATTCAAATTCTGAAAATTCGCAATTTTATAATGTAGTTTTTGAAGACTTGTACCAGTTTCTCTTTCCCGGGAATAAAATTTATATTCTATAAAATTATAATTTTTTTTGCCCATATTGTTCTCTACCCTGCATCTTGTTCTGAAATTTGTAATTTTCTAGATGCTTGACTTTCTTTTTGTTGCAAATTTTTGGAAGACATTATAATTAAACTTTCTAGCTATTATTTATACAATAACGGTGAAAAAATATGCAATTATAGGAATAAACTTTCATTAATTGGATATAAATTAAAATGCCCATTTCAGCATATTCACTAAGATAGGAATAAAATTCTATCTGAAATTCAAGAAATATGCAGCGATTAATGTTGAATGAATACATATGGTTTGTATTTCTAATATTTCCCTGTATGAATTTTTTAATAATAACTAATAAATGGGATTATCTAAAATATTTTTTTTCAAAATTGTGAAACTTTCTAGAATTTTCCTATGGTTATGATGAAAAGCAAAATCCGAAACTTTTCCAGTTGATTCGAAACTTCTGATCTCTTAATCCAATCCAAAATACAGTTAATGATTGAAAACACATCACGTGTTTTTCACTTTCGACATAGATTTCAAATAACACCTTACACGAGAAGAAAAACTACCCAATGCAAATAAATAAAAATTAGCCACATAACAGATGAATTAAAATAATATTATAAATGTGTAATTATTTAATGAATAAACATTTAAACACATTTAATGAAAACATTTAAACACATTTAATGAATAAAAAACAGCCACATAACAGATCAAAATGAAAAAGCTTAGCCATCATCAATTTGAAACCTTTAGATCGTTCATACATGTTGCTAGTTAAGACATATAAAATTATCAGAAAATTTCTGTTGTACCATTCTGTGCTCACTCGAAATTTAAATATGTTTCACATGATTCAATTTTTAAACATTCTGGTGAGCAAAAGAAATTCCGTAAATGTCCACAGTTCGTATTTCCTAGCTAAATGAGATTGGTTGTCTCTAATTAGAAATGTCATTAGCATTGTTTTAAACTAGCATTTCATTTCATTCAGAATGCTTAAGCAGATTAAAAGCTTTTTTGTTCATGCGTGCATCATTTTTCTTATTATTTTTGATTCTCTCATCCTAAACTTAGGTCTTTGGGGTGTTCTAAAACTTTTCAAGTCCAGAACTTGGAGACACCAGATATTTCATAACATTAGTAAAAATCAACGTAGGTTTCCTTTTTAAAATTATTCACTTTATTCATTTCCAATTCAATTACTCAAATGTGATTCAAATACATCTAAATACTAGCCCACAACAAAATCTGATACCACACCAGTTTAATGTATAATAATAGAAAGATTAATATAATTAGTGCCTAGTAAAATGGTTGTGTTTTAATTTTTAAATTATTTGTTTTATGATAATTCAAGTATCGTTGGCACCATTTCACATTTATTGCTGTCGATAATATAGTTTTGTCAGTGTTGTTTTAGTCAGTCAATGATAACTAATTAATGACTTGTTAATTATGAATTAGGTTTTTTTTTTAATATAAGCATATCCAGTATGATTCTACAGTGGACCAAGACGATGAAGTCTCTCTGTTCAGTTTTTTTCAATTGGAATTATAATTCATAACATATGGTTAAATATTGGAATGATTTTATTTTTGAATAAGATATTAGACATATTTCCAATACTTCTAGATGTTTGAAATGATTTGATAATCTAAGACTCATATTTAATGCTTGCCAATATAAACACAGATAACGTATAACTACCTCATTGAAAATATAATTAAAGCTATTTCGAACGACAACTTTCAAAAGTTATTTTCTGTTTTGACTCATATAAATGACCACTTTTGTTTTTCATTGAAAAATACGATGTCGAAACTCCACAAACAGACACACACATAAAAACTAACCATGAGTTTAATAAGGCAGTTTCGTAAACAGTATTTTTTTTTTTTTGGCAATCGTAAAAGTATACAATAAAACAAGTTTTCTGATATAAAAGAAATTTTTAACGACTTAAAAACTTCTAAAATAAAGCTGTAACCCCAAATTATGAATAATGATTTGAAACATATACTGAACTTGCAAATTTATCATTTATCAAGTCTATTTAAACTGTTACATGAAGGCTTTTTTCTTCTTAATTCTACCAAATTTAAATAAATTAACTTTTATCTCTTTAGTGATAGATTTTAAACTTTGAACAAAATCAATTGACAAGTATTCCTATGATGGTTTTCTCTTAAGGCATTTCGTACCAAAGGAATGTAGTAGACATTCAAGTCAAAACTTTATACAAATCGAGTTTCAAAACCATGATTAAGTGGTCGAAACCGATTCTTTATCATCAAGATATTAGACCATCTTTTAAATTTTGTTTCAGAGAAATATATTAAAGTTTCTCTTAAATTCTCTTTCATTTTTTTTTCAGTATAAATCATTTATAATGGGTTGTGATTAAAATGAGATGTATTCTCCTTTTTTATAAAATTTTTATTTACAAAAGCTTGATATTTCTGTTAATATATACCATATCAATGATATTCCAATTATAATTCTTCAACATATATAAGGTGATTACTGTATGTTTGTAATGTGAGTCAATCACATACAAAATGTTTTTAGAATAATAACCATTTAAAATATTTCAGATACGTAGGGTTTCTCTATCTCTAAACTATTCTACACTTATTTTAGGGAATGTGGAACGAATTAAATCGATTCCGGCTCAAATTGGTGGAACGGCCACAACTCCGATGCATACAAAAAGTTTTTAGAATAACCATTTAAAATATTTCAGATACGTAGGATTTCTCTATCTCTAAACTATTCTACTCTTTTTTTAGGGAATGTGGAACGAATTAAATCGATTCCGGCTCAAATTGGTGGAACGGCCACAACTCCGATGCCTGCTATTGCAGCAGAAAAATACTTCTTGTGCAGAAACAAGGAGATCATCTCAACCCAATTTGTATGCAACCTTGCTGAAGATTGCAGAGACGGCAGTGATGAGGAAACGTGTCGTAAGTTCATATTTAAAGATCAAAAAATGTCTTAAAGAATAAAAAAAAAATTTTTTTAATAATATTCCTTAATCCATAGTTTTAAGTTCCTTAATCCATAGTTAATCCATTGAATTTCATAACTAGATTAAAATATTTTTAAACTTTTTTTTTCATTTAGATATTATGAATCATATTCAAATTGTTAGTTAAGGTTTTTTAATGAACATGCTGAGTTTATAATAGTCACAGATAAATGCGGTGTTTTTAAAGGTAAAAACCTATCACATATGATTCGGATTAAATATTCAGAATTCATAAAAGTGCCTTTTAAAGGTGGTTTTCAAAATTGTTTCAAAATGAATGTGCCACCGTAGAGATTTAATTATCTTTTTCCTATTGAGCATTTCTGTTGATAAAATATATGTTTAATTTTAATGGAAAAGAATGATTCGAAATTATGTTCGCGTCTTTTGTACAAATTATTACGTGAATTTGTAAGGTATTTTTTCGAGTCTTCAGTTTTCAATTCAAATTTAATGAAATCTCTAGAACTCCCATATTTAAAATATTCACCAATTATACGTAATTTAAATTTTGAAACAAAAATGTTAGTATTTTAATTTTCTAATATTTATTTTGTAATAAATGCTGAAATAAGCCACATCAACAAAATTATTTATTAAGGTCATTTCAATATGCAACTAGGCATAAAATTTATCTACAGTGTCCTCATGAAATTCAATAATTAATTCTCTGATGTAACACATTCAGCTTGAGACATTGTTTCTGTCTAAATTTCGAAAGGAATGGGAAGTATTAACTTAGATGAAAAGTAATCTACCTTTGCCTTCCAGCTGCTTGTCGAGAGGAAATCTTTTAATTGGAAATATCCTTGTTCCTTTTCATTTATTACTATTTTCATTACATGAGAATCAACTGAGAGAATGAAAACAATGCGAATGAAAGTTGTTCTACATTGACCGAAAACTACCTTTTTCAGCAGACTTCTTAATAGAATATATGGTAATTAATAGAAGTTGGCACCTTTCAGCTTTTGGATCACGAATAAAAATGGAACAGAATTTAAAATTATGATGATTCGGGAAAACGTACGATGCGAATGTAACAGCAATTTGTTGCTAATATATGGGAGAAAATGTTCAGATTTGTTTACGTCAAAGCTAACTATACTTAATATTGAGCATACCAACCAAATATGCTTCTTTTTATTTTCTGTATTCATTGGTTTTTGCTTTTCCATCCACAGCCCATAAAGAATGTCCACAAAGTAGCTTCCGATGTCACAACACAAAATGCGTTTCCATTGCTGCTTATTGTGACTATAAAGACGACTGTGGCGATCTCTCGGACGAATTTAGATGTCGTAAGTAAAATAAGTCTTTAAACAAATATATTTCTAATTTTGCTTAAACTTAAGTAGAGTGAGTGTATTGGAAAATCTTATTTTTTTAATAACTTTTCGTTGGAGGAGCTGGCATATAGTGCAATTCAGAAAAAATAGGCATATAGAGATAATTTTTCCACTTTTGGCTTTAAGTTTCCATCTACTTTTTCTAGCTTTATACTTCAGTTTTTTAAGAATCATGTTAAAAAAAAAAGAGTCGTGAAAAAAAAGTTAAAACGAAAAAGATAGTGAAATTAATAAATAATTAATTTTAAAAATGAAATTTAGAGAAATGGAAAACTGTTCCAAAAGGTAGATTGTTTCTTAAATAAAAATAAATTTGAATTTATCTATGATGAATATTTATGCAAAAAGTATATGAGATTAATAGTAATCAATTAAGATGCATTGTACACAAATGATATTCTTACTAGAATAGTTGGGAGTGAAGGGATTAGAGATGGAAAAGACTGATATCCACAACTCATTGGCGTATTTTATATGTCAATCTTTCCAATTAATGGTTACATTAAATTTCAGATAAAGTGACGTATGGTATAGTATATATCATAAAAAGAGTATTTATATTTTCAAAAGCAATAAAATTAATCACTTGCAACTGATGGCGCACTTATATTTAATTATGATTTTACAATATAATATACAATTATTCTCATAAATATTAATGTGATATGTTGGAAGTTTCTAAAAATTCTACGGAGAAACGTACAATTAAGTTATAATAGCAATCACGCTTAAGTCATAAATCATGCTTAAGTTGAACTCGAAAATATTTTAACCTTATATAACTTTATTTGAACGACGAATTTTATGAATAAGGTTTATATATAACTTATATAACCTTATTCAAACCTTATACGTAAGTTTATCCTGTTCTAGACAGATATAGCCACACAAAAATGCAGTGTAATCATAACTTAATGAACCCATTCCAGGATTGAATTAAGAAAAGGATATAATAAAGAATGTAAGCTTTTAATGATTTCTCTACAAATTTATTTCAAACAGTTTAATTTAATCTCATTTTGACTTTCAACAAATTCAACATATACTCCATTCTTGTGCAATATTTCTTCCATTATTTCTCCAATTAAATCAATGAAACATGAAAAATTAATTGATATCTTCAATACATATAAATGGACTTTGATAATCCATTCCCCCCCCCCCAAAAAAAAAAAGTCTGAGGTGATAATGTTAAGGGGAATCTACAGCCAGCTATCTGACCATTTCGTCTTATGATTTTATTACAAAATACACAATTATTACTTTAATTTTTGACCTTACAATTTTTGCTATAATATAACTTTATACTCTTTTTTTGACGAAGTTTCGGGCATTTATCAATAACTCACTCATTTGAAAACCTCTCACAAACGATCAACATCTCTCTCCAAGGTCTGAATTTCCACCAGCATCATTCCATTATGACACATTTCTCGTATCTGTAAAATGCTGATGACTTTTTACAGACTTTACATTGTAAATAATGAAAAAATCTGTCTGAAAAGTATTATTTGCTCTATAATTCCGAATTCTCTGCGTCCGAAAAAAAAAAAAAAATACCAAACCAAATGACGAGCTTTACAATTGCTTATACAGTGGTGATTTCCATGACAATATTAGTGTTAGAATTACTTTCTTATTTAATACAAAGTAGTGGTTCCTAATGTTCTTCTTTTATTCAAATTTGAAACTGCTGAATAATCCGGTATAATTGTTTAATTTGTTACTACAAATTTAAATAAATATTCTTGTAAATTATATTTTTCTCTTCCTGATTTTGATTTACATTCATGGCAAAACACGTGTTCGTGCATCGTATTAATAATGTTTAATTAATAGTACATTACTAATAATTTAATAATTCAGTATAAAGCGCAAAAATAGAAATTTTTAAAAAAAATTATAATAATATATATATTCTTCTATATATAATTCGTCTATAATTTTCTTTTATTTAACTTGCAGAAATCTCAGTGATAAAATATTGCTTCCCCTAAGCCTCTTGTTTCTTTTACAATTTCAAAATATATTGTGACCTTTTTATAAAATGCATTAAGTGAATTAATGTAAATAATGTAAATTATCTTTTTAATTGCCAAGAATAATAAATGTTTTTTTAATGTGTTGGCGCATATAAATGATTTCTAAGCATATTTATGTTCTTTTTGTTTAAAATAAATGAATACACAATTGTTTATTATATTTTTCCGATTGTTCCCTCATTGGTTCTTCATGGGGACTCAAATCTATTTCTTAATTTGCCTTTTAGAGCATCGTGAATGTTTACCTGGAGAATTCCAATGCCGTAATGGTCAATGCATTCCAGAATCTCAACGATGTGATTTGTTACCCAACTGTTACGACAAATCAGATGAACATGATTGTAAAGGTACGGTATTTATATGAGAGAAAATTATATAAAATTAGATTAACCTTGTTCTAAAATAATTATTTGTGAAAGTTGAATTTCGAGAAGCCATCAAGATTCCATCCTTATTATTGACTTTAATAAGCTATGTTGAACATGTAAGCTATGCAATTTATGATAGTGGTAAGATGCTGTGTCGGTATGTGAATTGTTACTAACTCCAGCAACTGTTTCAGTGCACATCCGCCGTAGATCTATATATTTTCTATTAACAATTAGCCCTGCCTATTAGCATTTTTGTGACAAAATATGAGTTTTAAAATACATGAGCATATATATATATATAAAGATTTTCCCGTCCGGCTATGACGAGTTCCAGCGTTTTCCGACCGTTGACCGTTCTGTTAATTTGTCATTTCATGTAGATGTGGCCAACTGACTGTCGGCATAAATAAAAGCCAAGGGCCAGATTCTAGGCTATAGTTTTAATTTCACAAATTTACATTATGTACATGGGTTAATTGTTGTGAAATGTACAGCTTTGGTAATTTAAGGAATATTTTCTTAACCGTCAACAAACACAAGCTAACTGAACATGGCGTCCTCTCCTCCTCTCCTATCTTTACACCCCGTCCCTCTCTTTTCCCTAAGGTCAATGCTCTCTGGGGGCGACCTTGGAACCCGCGATGCAAAATTTGACAGAATATCGTCCTGTGGAGTGAGAAAACCATGGCCAATCCTTACTATATGACATTTAAAGTTTTGTTCAATTGAGGAAAAATGCTGAAAAATCTCTCTAATCATCAAAATGAAAGTGACTAGTGAGACGAGACATTAAAATTTTCCTTACTGTATGAAAACAGCTCACTTTTATTTGAAATTATTTTTTGTAACTTTTACTGGTGATTCGATAAATATGTATAGTTAATTTGCTATTACGATGTGAAACTGTGTAATAATAGGTCGTTATATTGAATAAAAAATTATAATTAAAAAGTTCACATTTTAATTTCCTATGTCATGAATGTCCAAGTGTAACAATTGTATCTAAATACTGAAGAAAAGCAGATATAATAGTTAACTTCACTTAATAGTTACCAGTAACGTATAGTTTGATGGAACTCTATAATTATTTGAATGTAGCAATTGAGTTAAAATTAATAACAGAAAAATGAAATTACTGATGACAATGAAAATGAATTAATGATGAAAATACATTATAAAAATACATGCCCAGATGCCAATAAACAATTTTCGTAGAAACCATAGGAAATAAGAGAAGTGTTTTAGCTATATAGGAAAATATATATCAAAATTATACTGTATAAAAATTTCGCTTTTTAATATTAACTATATTTCTACAAATGCTCTTTTAATATCAGCTGATTTTTCGTTTAATTCTAGGTTTTTGCAACCCAAATAGTACTTTTCAATGTTATGACGGAACATGCATTCCACGATATACTTTATGTGATGGTCACAGAGATTGTCCTGGAAAATATCACGAAGATGAACAATACGGATGTTGTAAGAATATTTCCTCATTTCTTTTGCAATTCAAAAGTAATAGAACTGATAAAGCATTCTGAATATATAACAGGTTATTACTGATAATGATTCCCACCTTCTTTATGCAATTGTATTTTGAATTCCAACTTTACTTTTTTTTTAGAAAAAAAATTCCGTACATTTTGTACTCCTAAATTTCATCAGAATATGAAAAATAAAACTTAGTTTTTATGATCTAACAAAATAACAAAAATATATCCAATGTAAATGGTAATGAAACCTATATATCAATTATTATTTCTCAAATTAATAATATGTCTGCTTTTTTTGAATAATATTATTCCTGAAAACGAATTAAGTTTAAAAGCACCGTCTTATAACTTCCATTTGAATAACCGTTAAAAAAATATTATTATTATAATTTTTAAAATTTCAAAATTCCTTTCAGCTCGAAGAGAAGACAGAGATGGAAGAAATGAAGAAAAGAAATTGTGTTCTAACAGAAGTAAGATAATTTGTGATACTTTTGTACTAATCGTCATCAATCGTCAACAAGTGAATATTTTTATCTCCCTGACAAATTTTAATATTAAACATGAATTTTTATAAAAAATATATTTTATAAGTCACTCCATATACCTGTCTTACAAACTAAAGAACTATACAAAAATTCTTACAAAGAATGTTACAAAGAATTATAACCTCTCGAAGAATATACAATATTTCACACATGTATGGTTAAAATTTATTAATTAAAAATATTAATATTTAATCGAGTATTTCAATCTCTATAAATTTTAATATAATGTTGCAATATTACTTTACCGCATTTTGTTTAAGATCATTTGATAGAAAATTCCAAATTTTATATGCAAAAAGCCTGGGCAGAAAATTTGAAGTTAAAAAAAAATTTTATATTTTCACAAATATGCGCACTTATTTTTATAAAAAAAAATGCCTGTAATTATTGCTAAAAAAATAAAACCACTTTCGATAGATTAAAATCATTATCCTTTTTTGTGCACTCAAATAAAATCCTTTTCTTCTTTATTAACTTCTGATCGATGGGTTAAACGCCCCTTAATTGAAACATCATGGTAAAATGGGAATTTACAGATATACTTTTTACATATTCAAATTCAATGTCAAGTTTAGTTTTCGATATCTGGAATTGTGTGAATTGTTTGGGTCGCATAATTTATATAATTCTAACTTTCAATCGCCATTCATTCGCATCTTCAATGTACTAAATATAACGGAATAGATTAGTTGATAATGAGAAATCAAAACGTTGTGAAGATGCTGTTTTATTTATAGAAGTGTTTTGATTAAAATTTTCTAAAAGTGTCATTCTGGGTCCTTTATCGTTCACAGTTAAAAGTCAAATACCAATCAGCAAAAGGATGCTAAAACAATTTAATATGAGTTTACATCACTAAATTTAAATTAGGAAGGTGCATTTAACGCTTTGTGTGAACTAAGTGGACAGCATTGCTTCTTTCATACAAAAGGATAATTTTCAAATGCACTTCTTTGAACACCAAAGACGCCTTAAGAGTTTTTCACCTTAATTCAACGGAAATTTGTAACTAGTTATACGCGATTCTTTCTATATAAATTGCTAAACATTTTAGGGCCTATAACCAACTGTTATCCTTCTAGGCTCATAATCAACTCTGTTATACCTTAGGGTAAACTAACCCAAACTTTAGTAAAGCACACAGCGAAATTTTTGTGTCAAGAAGGCATAAAGATGAAAGCAGTTTCTTAAAAAATGACTTTTATTAAAAATCAAGAATAAAGTCAATGTGCTCGTAACTGGAGCAATCAAAATAATAAGTTGAATAATAAAAACTTAAATCAACATTACCAGACCTCAGATTCGAAACGTCTAAAATAACTAATCGGCATAATTAAAAAATTGAAGCAACGCACAGTTGCATAGCTCTCCCTCTCAGAGCTAAACACATTTCTCGTATTCCATATCCTTCTCCTCTCTAAAAACTACGACACGAGCCGAAATTAAAATAGTCGCTCGATTTGCATTGCGATTGTTGCCAACCACAAAACTAGCAAAAAGGTCGGGCTCGAATCATCGGTTTGTTTATTTACATTGAGATCATGGAACGGGATTGGAAAAACAACACAAGGACCGTAAAACTCGGATCCGAAAATAACTTTCGCATGGTTTTTCTTTAAATGTCTAACATAAATTACTATTTTTGGATGCTTTAAGCCAAAACATTCTGTATATTGATCAATATTTTTCACTCATAAAGGTAGGAAAACATGCCTAGATCTCTATATTTTGGATAACAAACGAATAAGCAATTATTACCAGATTGACCCAGATGGTCCAGACGGACCAATACCTCCTTTCACTGTTTTTTGTCGCATGGGTCGCACGAAGGATGAAGTGGTCACCATCGTCCATCATGACTCAGAACAAAGCATCTATGTCCGCTCGAACAAGGATGGGCCAGGCAGCTACAGCAGGGTCTTGGTTTATTCCATTGGCATGGACAAGATAAAAACCCTCACCAATGCGTCCAAGTACTGCCGCCAAGAGATTAGCTGGCAGTGTTCTGGCACTGGATTTCATTTTGGTTCCGATAAGCCATCTTCTTGGTGGGTGTCTTGGGATGGTAAACCTCAATACATATGGGGCGGTACAAAGAAGAATAACTCCTGTGGCTGCGTTGAAACAGGATGCCGTAACCCTAATTATACTTGTAACTGTGATGCTGTGCCAAGGTTTGAATGGGACAAGGATGAAGGTTATCTTGACGATAAAGAGACTCTGCCAGTTAGTGAGGTAAATATATATTAATACTGATTTGCGTTTAATAATTTTAAACAAATCCTCTATATATTTTGTGACTAAAGATTTTTTATTTAATTTTTACAACGTGGATTAATTTTTAAAAAGCTGAGCCTGTCTTAAGATATTAATGATTAAATAATAGGAGTTGTAATGGTCTTCTTGAAATATTGTAGTAAAATCCCTGACAAAGTATCAGTAGATTTAAGTTTACATTTGCAATATAAATAAAGTCTATAAATATATATCCACAGTAGGGATTGCAATACCGGTATACCGGGATACCGAATACCGGTATTTTGAGCCATTTGTACAATTTTGTAATACCGGTATTCACAAGTTTAAATACTGGTTTTTCGGTATTTACTAGAAGTTTTTAAAATGGTCTCCACTGTATGTTCAGGGATCGCGAACATAGCAAAATAGTATACATTTTTGTTTTTGTCTCCCTAACGGGCGAAATTAATTAGCTAATTAATTGCTTAAATCTAAATTAGCGAAACATGGATTATCCCTGAAAGAAAATATTGTATCCATAACGACTGATGGAGCAACAATTATGAAAAAAGTTGGAAAGTTGATTGGTGCAAATCAGCAGTTGTGCTATGCACATGGAATTCAATTAGGAGTAATAGATGTATTATACCAAAAAAATAAAGAACAGAAGAATCCAAATACTGTGGATATAGAAACTCCGGATTCCAACTTTGAAGAGAGGAAAAGTGAGAGTGATATTGACAATGAAGATAATGACAATGTAATTGTTGAAGAAGATATTGCTAATGACGATGAAATATTAATCTATCAAAAATTCCTTCCTATAATTTATAAAGTTCGAAAAATTGTTAAGATATTTAAACGTTCCCTTATAAAAAAGGATATATTACTAAAATATATACTAACTGAAAATAAAACAGAATATATGTTAATATTAGATTCTAAAACACGTTGTAACAGTTTACTCCTAATGATGGAACGATTTTTGAAACTGAGAAATCCAATACAAAAAGCAATAATTGACTTAAACCTGTAAATTATTTTTTCAGATAGTGAATTCGACTTAATATCCAGAACTATATCAGCTCTACTTCCAATAAAACTGACTATTGGGGCATTATGCCTGAGAGATTCTAATAACAGCTAATGCAACAATAAATTTCATGTTGATATCACTGAAAGAACTGCACACATCACTATCTAAAGAATTATATATTACATTGAAAAATCGCACAGAAGAAAGGCCTACCGAAATAGAAAATGTCTTATGGTATTTACATAATTCTAATGATTTTAAAAATGAAAATGAAAAAGAAGAAAAGAAAATAACCAGTTCAAATCTGATTAAGTTTAGAGTAAATTTTCTTAAAATCTTTTACGCACAAACCTATTTACTTTCAGAAGAATTCGGTTCAATTATCGAAGATTATGATGCCACTACTGTCGATAGTGAAAAGGAATTGTCTCTTGAACAAAAATTAGAATTAGCGATAAATAAAAAAAAATTTCAACGAACCAAAATACAATACAGAAATCAGCTATATCCAAAACCATCAGACGAGAAATCGATTTATTTGAAGATGAGGGATTTAGAGGTAAATACTTGAAAAAAATATATCTCGCATTGCTAACAGTACCACCAGCTAGCGTAGATGACGAAAGAGCGTTTTCGACAGTTGTTAATTTTTACACAAAATTACTTTTCAGGCTTAATGACAGTACAATTGATGCATTATGTTTTTTTAAGATTACATTTTAAAAATTTGTAATAATACCACAGATTGAATAGTGATATTTACACTTTTTTTGTGATTTAAATGAACAATTGATACATTATGTTTTTTTAAGATTACATTTTAAAAATTTGTAATAATAGCACAGACTGAATAGTGATATTTACACTTTTTTTGTGATTTAAATAAATAAGATGTTACGTTACTTTTTTGTGATTATATACTGTCATAATTTATAAGTTACAAATTATTTTTTGTGATATTTACACTCTCTAACGAAACTGGCAAATAAAACAAAGAAACACCTGTGTTTTCTTTCTTTTTCTAAAATTTCTAATACCGGTATTAAAACCGGTATCCCGGTATTAAAATTTAAAAAATACCGATTACCGGTATTGAAATTTTGGTCCGGTATTGCAATCCCTAATCCACAGCAATAAAAAAAAATGTTTGCAATCCCCTCTTTCAATCCTACAAAAATAGGTATTATTTTAATAGTAAAATTCGCATAAGGATTGCGAAACGCATTACTAATGGTTATAGTTTATTTACACCTTCGAGTTCATCTATTATTCGAAGCATTAGTAAAATATTTGCTAATTTCTAAAATTATCATTTCGGATACCGTTCAAAATAATACTAAACAACAAAGTTTGTTTTCATTCAAGGGTAAGAATAAATAAAAATCTGATATACGTTTTTTATTACCTGTTTCCCTAATCAACATGTGCATAATTTAGGTTCGGTTTGGCCACACTTTCCGAACTGGTCAGTACGGATACCATAGGATTGGACCTCTTGAATGCATGGGAAATGGTGAGAGAGAAATTTTTAATTGCTTTTCATAATTTTATTATTATATTAACAATTGCTATTAAACAAATGCTTTAAATAAACATAACGAGACTGTATTTATTAAAGTTGTTTCTTTTAAATATCATTTACAAAAGGATCTAATATTATGGGATCCTTTGACGTTCACCATTATATAATTCTAGCAATTCGAACAAGTAAATTTGAAATAAGTGATATGTATTAAACAAAGAACGCATTAAGTATAAAAAATATTCCATTATTCTACTGCTATATTCTTAGAAAACGGAAGTATGCTATTTTGTGTCTATTTTTAGAAGAGTCTATGCTAATAATCCATTTGCAAGTATTAATGGAAAATATATGCACTTATTCTGTAACTTTCATATCGGTTCACCATTCATTTTATTAATGAAATTGATGCACTCTGTGACTTAAAAAAACTTTAAGTTTGCGGAAAAAATAAATAAAAACAATCACGGAGAAAATATTTTTGATGAAAGTATTTACATTAGTGTTTTATATTGGAAAAGTAAATCTTTTACTTTTCTTGTCAATTGAAGTGAAATCACATGATAAGCAAAACAAAGAATATCATCTTGCATTTGGACGTACGTTCTTGGCTTACGTAATATCGGCGTCAGTTCTTTTTGAAGATTATTCACTGAGGCTTAGTTCAAACTAAAAATAAAATCAGAAATTTATTAATTTTCAAATTAATATTTTTGCCAATTTTACTTTAAAATTATTCTTTTATTTCATAATATTAAAAGTGTCAATATCAATTTAAAATAATTAAAGTTTTCATTGTATTATATTGCAAATATATATTTCCAAAAACATTAATATTCTAAAATTGTTGACTAAAATTCCTTATACGAATTACTAATGCTTTGTTTTTCCTCTTTAAAACGCAGATGCCGAAAGTAATGAAAAGTGTACAAACACAACGAAATACATGAAATGCCAAACTGGCCACTATGTTTCGAACACTTACAAGTGTCGATATGAGTTCGATCCTTACGGTTATCATCTGGGATGTAGAGATGTCACGCATTTAAGGCATTGTGGTAAGAATAACAGTTACTCTTTTGTTTTAAAACTTCTATTAGAATAACCAGTTATATATTTCTTTAAATCTCTCCTGTTACATTCTTTAGTGAAATACATAAAATTATAATATGAGCCTTCGCTTAATATAAAGTACATTATACGTTTGCATTTGTTCTGGATATCATTAATATAATTAGTTTAAAAATTTCAGTAAAAGCAGCTTCTATCTTTTAGAATTGTTATTATAAATAGAAGGTTAAAAAAAGTAAAGCAACAGACTTCCATGATAAATTTATTATTCATTTCATATAGTGCATTATGTTTAGCAATTACCAAACAATAATTATTTTTGAATAAAATGGGCAGAAATGCAATATAACTGCAAATAAACCAAAATACTTAGAAATTCCAAATAAATTGTTCTTTCTATATTGTATATAATATATTACTAATGTTTTATCAAAGCAAATACTATTCAAGAAAAAAAAATCTAACTTTAAGCTTAAAATTGTCTAAATTGTAAACATACAATGAATAAAAACACATTATAAAAAAATTCATGTACATTGTAATTTTTAATATTTCTAATAACTTTATTAAATAAGATCATAAAGTTTAGAATTTTCTTGAGTCATAACTTATGAAAAAAATTAGAAAACTCAACTCACTTTGTTATCATTATTGAGTTTAATTTTTTTAAAGGCATTGCCATTTTTTATCCATTTGATCTATATCTAGGCATTTTCTTGAATTACAATATTTTTTTTTTAATTTAAAGAATTGGAGAATGCATTATTATTTTTCTTCGATAAGCGTTTTCACTAGAGTTCTTTCATAGAATAGACAGTAATGGTTGTATATCTTGTCAGAGTATAAATAAGAAGCACAGAAGAGCTACCGAAAATAGCCAGTTTGTATGAGTGAAGCAGTCGTACTTAAAATTAAAATCTATCTTTAATCACAACCAACCGGAAGCAAATAATATCCGATACATTTTTTTGTTTATAGTTCTAAGGGCTCAATTGGGTTAATAAAACTCCATAAGTAATCAAAGAAGCAACAGCTGTGAGAACTAAAGTTCTTTTTATCTCAACCATTCCCCAAGCAGTCAACCTGACTCGCTCTCTGTCTTCTATCAGTTTCAAACTTTGCCGAAATCCGTCGTGGACATTCCTTGCCTCTTTGATATCTACTGTCTTCACAATTTTTTTCCGGAGCAATCCGAAGCGTCTTTGCAATGTATCGGCAGAATAAATCAAAAGCATAAATAAAAATGTTGTTTGCAGAAAGTAAATCCCTGGGAGAAGCACATTGGATGAGTGGATACTTGCTTCTTTTATAGAGAAAAACATACTAAAGGTTCTAAACGCTTCGGCAAAATTAGTAAAAAGCACAAAAAGTACAGCAAATGACAAAGAATTTTCCAGTTCATTTATAGCTTTAACTATTATATTGTATATGTTGATCACAGCAAAAGAATTTAAGTTTCTTTTTCCATCCAAAATTTTCTGAAATGCTTCAATTTTGCTTGTGAGTTCATTGCAGTAAAAACTGTAAAAAAGCGTTGCAGAAAATGGTACTCCCCAATTACTGAATTGCCGAGCAATCTGCAAGAAAAAGTGGTATAAGGTGTATTGCAGTCGATTCATTTGAGTCCAGAATTCATGACAAGTCGGAGGATGTAGGTATCCTAATTTTGATCTTCCAATTACTCCAGACATGATGCCTGGATTACAAATAGCGAGAAAAAACACAAGAAAGCATATAACTGAATATCTTCGCAGCCTACTTTTATTTTTGCATTTAGTTTTCTTCTGAAGATCACAAAGAAATTTTAATAATTCTTTGTAATTTTTCTTTCTTCGGTACATGCTCCACCATGAAACAAGTGCAGCAATTTTAGTTACTAAAGTGAAAACATAGAAATTGGTATATAGATTTACCAGACAAGCACATGTGTTAAGAAAAGTTAAAATAGAGCACGCAAGGAAAGCAAAACTGCAGAGCAAAGATAATGCGTATCTGAATCTGGATACTGGAATACCACATATCATCAAAGCATAGATAAATAACTTTGATTGTTTGTACAGTTTTGTAGATGATTCATTTATTCCTGGGTTCATTTTGCTATTAAATTCAATCACTTTCGTGTTCCTCATTTTCAGAGGAATCATCCATGCTTCCATTGTAATGCTATACCTTAGAAGTAACTTATTGGCTTCAAACTAAAAATCTTCAAAGAAATCTCTTTTCTAAGCATTCAAAATTTATACAGTAAGCATTAATATCCCCAAGGGAACCCATCCAAGAGAAACATGATACAACCATTAATAGTTGTGTGCTTTCCATGGCAAAAAAAATGTGGAGTTTCAAAACTTGCAAACATATAATAAGCTACATAGTTATCTATGCTTACTTAAAAAATCTATGATTTGTTTCGTATTTTGTAAGTGATGAAATGATTGAGGATAAATATCAGTTAAAGAATGATATTTCCCACCATATACCATGAGAATAGTAAAAATCAATTCCAAGTTCGGCCATTAAAATATTTTCCATAATATTTCCATTTATTTTACAATAATCATTTTGAGGCGTGATAGAAAATTTCTAAAAATTTATCCAATCGTTCGATGTACAATAATTTTTTTACTCTTGCTGTTTTTTTTTTTTTTATCGGAAGAAAAGTTTTAGCTGAAACTTTTGGAAAAAAGTACATAATATTGTCCTATAATTTTACGTTTTTTGTTTTGTTTTTGTTTTTTGTTTTTTTCGTAGAATAATTTGCATTTCCCAGAAATTCTAGTTCATATCATTTTCTAATCTGATACTTTTTATTTCCTTTATCTGAAAAATGGTTATAGAGTTCTACAAAACTGAATTAAGTTTCCAGTGAGTTATTCATTTGCACTTTTTCAATATTTACTGTTGTAATATTGAATGCTAAGTGTTTGTGATGATGATATTTCAGGCAGGTGACATAAATGTTTTCGTTCATTCTTCGTTGTTTTAAAGTTTATCCTGAGAATAACAAGTGACTCGCTTAAAGAATAATCATTAGAATAATATATGCTGAAAGGATATCATAATTTTTTTTTCATTATTGGCAGGCGGATAACAGATTTTTTTTGTCTTAACTTTTTACTAATCACATCTGTACAAAATTAATTTCTTGTCACTTAGAAGTACAGCAAATAACAACTGTGAGGTAACCAGAGGAGCGTGAGTTCTTATATCTATATTTCTCCTCTTGGTCTGAGGTAATACTCAGCCATCGTAATATAAAGTCTGTCGAAAATAAATGCACTTAACTTGCATCGTAATAATTTGTCACAAAGATGTGTATTGAATACATAACAGCTAGGGATTGCAATACCGGTATACCGGGATACCGAATACCGGTATTTTGAGCCATTTGTACAATTTCGTAATACCGGTATTCACAAGTTTAAATACCGGTTTTTCGGTATTAACTAGAAGTTTTAAAAATTGTCTCCACTATATGTTCAGGGATAGTCAACATAACAAAATAGTATACGTTTTTATTCTTATGTCTCCCTAACGAGCGAAATTCATTAACTAATTAATGGTATAATTAATTGCTAAAATCTAAATTAGCGAAACATGGATTATCCCTGAAAGAAGATATTGTATCCATAACGACTAATGGAGCAACAGTTATGAAAAAAGTTGGAAAGTTGATTGGTGCAAATCAGCAATTGTGCTATGCTCATGAAATTCAGGAAGGAGTAATAGATGTATTATACCAAAAAAATAAAGAAAAGAAGAATCCAAATACTGTGGATATAGAAACTTCGGATTCCAACTTTGAAGAGAGTAAGAGTGAGAGTGATATTGACAATGAAGATAATGACAATGTAATTATTGAAGAAGATATTGCTAATGAAATATTAATCTATCAAAAATTCCTTCCTATAATTTATAAAGTTTGAAAAATTGTTAAGATATTTAAACGTTCCCTTATAAAAAAGGATATATTACTAAAATATATACTAACTGAAAATAAAACAGAATATATGTTAATATTAGATTTTAAAACACGTTGGAACCGTTAACGCCTAATGATGGAACGATTTTTGAAACTGAGAAATAAAAACCAAAAAGCAATAATCGACTTAAACCTGTAAATTAATTTTTCAGATAGTGCATTCGACTTAATATCGAGACCTGTATCAGCTCTACTTCCAATAAAACTGACTATTGAGGCATTATGTCGGAGAGATTCTAATTTATTAACAGCTAAGGCAACAATAAATTTCACGTTGCAGTGACTGAAAGAACAGCACACATCACTATCTGAAGAATTATATATTACATTGAAAAATCGCACAGAAGAAAGGCATATCGAAACAGAAAATGTCTTATGGTATTTACATAATTATAATGATTTTTAAAATGAAAATGAAAAAGAAAAGAAAAGAACCAATTCAAATCTGATTAAGTTTATAGTAAATTTTCTTAAAATTTTTTACCCACAGACGTATCCACATTCAGAAGAATTCAGTTCAGTTATTATGTCGATAGTGAAAAGGAATTGTCTCATGAAACAAAAATTAGAATTAGCGATACATGAAAAAATTTCAAGGAACCAAAATACAATACAGAAATCAGCTATATCCAAAACCATCCGACGAGAAATCGATTTATTTGAAGATGAGGGATTTAGAGGTAAATACTTGGAAAAACTATATCGGCTAACAGTACCACCAATTAGCTTATATACCGAAAGAACGTTTTCGACAGCTGGTCATTTTTGCACAAAATTACTTTTCAAGCTTAATGACAGTACAATTGATGCATTATGTTTTTTAAGATCACATTTCAAAAATTTGTAATAGTACCACAGATTGAATAGTGATATTTACACTTTTTTGTGATTTAAATAAATTAGATGTTCCTTTACTTTTTTGTGATTCTTTATATACTGTTACAGTTTATAAGTTACAAATTATTTTTTATGAGATTTACCGTCTCTAATAAAACTAGCAAATAAATGGTGTTATACTGGTAAAATGGTAAAATACAGGTGTTTTCTTTCTTTTTCTAAAATTTCTAATACCGGTATTAAAACCGGTATTCCGGTATTAAGATCTGAAAAATACCGAATACCGGTATTGAAATTTTGGTCCGGTATTGCAATCTCTAATAACAGCGCTTCCAATTTTCAACGTAATAAAGATAAATAAATAGATTGATTTAAGAATTCATTCAATAAGGCTGCTTGTATCCAGGATTATCTCGGGATAATACGTTTTCAGTTTTTTCTTTAATTAAAAATTTCTCAAATTTATCCCAATTTTGAATAGCAATTACCATATCTCAAATTCTAATATTTATGTATCCGAAAAAATTTTAATTTAAAAAATTTGTTGAATTTAATTTTAGATTAGTTTTTGAAAAATTCATTCTGTCTCAATAAATAATAACAATTTAGCAACGTAATTTCTTTAATTATTACGAAAGACTGTACGTGTGTAGGAATTTATACATTTTGAGCCTAGAGTTTAATAACTATAAAGCAACAATGATAAGGAGTTAATGCGCGTACAATCCC
Source organism: Argiope bruennichi (assembly GCF_947563725.1). NCBI lineage: Eukaryota > Metazoa > Arthropoda > Arachnida > Araneae > Araneidae > Argiope > Argiope bruennichi. Next base: position 9,143,580 of record NC_079153.1, on the reverse strand, counting down.
TGTTCTGAGCTATTTATATTTGTTTGTCCTTCTTTCGCCGGCTAATGTTAAGTAAAATTGATTATTTTATTTTGAATTCGTTTTTAAGATTTCAAAACAGCATTTATTTTCTTTCAGTTTAGTTTAAAGGCATCCATAAAATCTTTTAAACTTACATCATCAAAGGATTGCCAATAAAAAAAAAAATGATTTTTTTTATATATATTTTAAGAAGTCTATGGGGAGCAGCTAAACATTAATGTATATTAATTCTTAATATAGTTTTGATTATATTTTTGAAAATTTTTTGACATATTTTAAACGAGTTGAATGAAAATAATTGAACTTTCTATTAAAAAAAAGGTTTACAATGTTTATTTATACATATATATAATTTTAAAAATTTAGATTTCTTATTTTCGCACATAAAAGAAAAAAAGTAGTTTTTTAAAGACCTGAGTTTCTGAAAAATTTATTCCAAAGTCGGCAAAAGATACACGCGAAAAGATTAAATATTTAGAATAAACCAAATTTTCGAATAATCTACATCTCTTTGCATATAAATTAAGAAATAATAACTTAAATGAATACGTTTTCCTTTGTTTCAGAGAATTTCGTATGCCCAAAAGATTACGTGAAGTGTCCTGAATCGTACTGCATCCCCACCATTTACGTATGCGATGGAAAATGGGACTGCATTGGTGGAGGAGATGAAGAAGAATGTGGTAAGTGAAACAAAACAAAGAAGTGTTTTTGACCTGAATATTTCGTAATTTTCAAAGGAGGCGATGCTTTATTGAATGAAAATGTATTAAAAGGGATTATACGCATGTGTTTAACATTTTTGTGATTGTATCAAATCCATTGAATATTTGATGGAATCGTTTACTACTCGCTACAAAACAATTCTTGTTCAGTGACACATTCATTACTTACAATTAGACTTGAAATGACATGGAATTAACATTACTTGAAATTCTGCCAATAAAGTCAGATGATTTTGATATATTCTTAACAGAAACTGATGTCATTCTTTATTCTCATATTATAATAATTTAGTGAAATCTTATTTCTCAAAATTTGTACTTGTGTAATTGTTTTACACTTTCCATCAGTTTAAAGATAAACTTATTAAATCATTTAAATCAATAAAAAGTGGATGAATGGATGTTAGGGGAATAAGGCAGTAATATGTCTGTGTCAGTGAATTGATTTTTTTTAATGAATGCATTTGCTAAAACTATGTAGGAAACAATAACTAAGTACTAAAATAACTAACAAGTATTCAATGAAAGTATTTACAGGAAATGCGCAGATTTATCTATACTTATAAATAAAGCTCAATGTGTGTGTGTGTGTGTGTGTGTGTGTGTTGGCGCTCTACAGGCCAGGTCATTTGACATAGAGCTACCAAATTTGACCCAGGTGCACATTCCCGACCTTAGAGGTCGGGAATGTGCACCTGGGGTCCTTTTTTTTGAAATTTTAATTATTATATAAAAACTAACTTTCCCGCCAAAAAAATCTTCCATTTTTCCCACCGCCAACTTTTTCGCCAAAAAAATCTTCCATTTTTCTCATCGCCAAATGAGTAAGACTTCAGTTTTTTTTTTCTCCCAACAGTAATGAGGCTAGGGTTAACATTTTTCGGCGGATTATTTCAAACGATTCTGTTTATGTTCTTAACGTTTTATGCATTTAAAATTAAACATTGTTAATTAATCCATGTTTCAGTTCATTCTGAAGTACTTTTGAATTAAAATAACAAATAATAAAGGAAATTAAAAATGTATAATCTGCATAGCGTTACCCCAACTGGCATAGAAAAATTCACGCATTTGCGTTACCGTAACTGGCCAAGAAAATTCATGGATGCGCATTGTGTTCTGATTGTTGACATGACAACCATTATCAACGGATGATTTAAATTATTTTCGGTTAGTTGCATGCTTTTGTAAGTAAATTGTATTTATGTTAGTTATATATTTTTTGTATATGCTTATAGTGTTAAGTACATCGTTTTTTAAGTAGTTTTTTTAAACCTACTTTCGACCGATTATTTTAAACGATTCATTTTATTTTCTTAGTATTTGATGCATTTAAAATTAAACATTGTTAATTAATCGATATGTTCATGATGAATCTGAGAAAATTTTGTTGACAAATTCTTGAGATATTACATAAATTAAGAAAGATATTCTTTAGTGCACATAAAGTTTAAACGCTCAGTGACTCTATTATCAGTAATCAGATTATTAAAAAAATGCTCTGTTTCAGTAAAAAATATTATTATATTAATTGCAGATTAATCATTTACACTTTAATTTAAAGCATAAATTCTACGAGGGGTAACAGAAAATTAGAGAGATACATATCACGTTATGACTGAATGCCTTTATAATATTATGAGTGAATTATATGACTATCAAAATTTGAAATTTTAAAATATTTTGCTGAAGAATCTATTAAAGTTGGAATTGCGTAAAATATTTAATGGTACGACCGGAGTTTAACCCCCTGCTTGGCGAAATTTTTAAAAATCGCCAACAACGGCCTTGCGAAATGTTTAAAAGCAAAGGAGCAGATGTTCAATTATAGTGCATGATAAAGATTGCCAGCTTTGGCGCGTTATCGCACCTTGGCGAAGAAGGGGGTTAAACTCCGGTTCAACTTATTTTATTATTAAAGTTTAAACGAACATTAAGATTGGCGAACCAGCTGGTCGCCAAAGGCGGCTAGTCTATAATATGACAAAGCTAATTTTTTTATGTTTTTTTTATATCCAGATTAAATTAAAAAATGAAAAATTCAAAAAAAAAATCATATATATAAGACTAAAATATTTTTATATATTACAAACGAAATTAGATACATAAATCAATCTTTTTTTTTTCTTTCTAAATATTTTACTTCATTTTCTAACAAGCTCGAATGTTTTCCCAAAACTTTCTCATAAAGGTGTAACTCCCTTTTTTTCACTTAAAATTAAGAACGGAATCTGTTGAAGAGAATATGCCTGGTGAATCGAAGTGAGCAGTGGACTGTACTTTTGCTTAAATTTCTTTATTTACAATATATACACTCCTTTTGCGGTGAGTAGTTCATATAATACATGCCTGATTGCGGTATTGCATTGCGGTTGGCTTTGTTAAGCCTTTCAAACTAGAAGTTTTTTACAGCTTCTGCGGGAGCTGGGGAACCGATGCGGATCAACGTTCTAAAGAACCCCTGAAAGACTCGACCGGAAGGGCGGGTAACGGGGTTGCCTAATTTTAAGATTGCTAAGTTTGGCGTTAAGCTACATTCGCGTGAACAGTACCTTTTGCACACACTCAAACTGCCGTTTTCTCCAAAATTTGACACAAAATTGGCTTAGGTCATTATATTTATGAGTTATTGCATTTATATGCCTGCGAATGTGCAGACCGATAGACGGTCAAAAGTAAGTCGGATTTCGTTCAAAATTTGATTAGTAACCATATTTTATATGCTAAGCATTTGTATCAAATTTTATTTATTTAGCTCTTTGCATGTTTTGTTTATCAGATCCTCTTGCATTCGAGAAGAAAGACTGACTCACTGAGAATGTTTCCATTTAAAATTTCACAGAAATCTACAAATTTGGTCACAAGTTCATATATAGCAGATTTCATCAATCTAGCTCGACGCGTTTTCGAGTAATCGCGTTCACTGACAGATAGACTGACATAATGCCAAAAATGTGTTTTTCCGACTATGGGAAGTTGGAATGTGGAGATTCGGTTAAAATCTTGAATTCTGATTTATTTATTTTACGATTAGGATCATTTCTCCATATTCTATATTATCTTTTCTCTGTACGAAAAAGAAAAAAAAATGCAGAAAAAGGATGCTACATTATTTTGTTTGAGATTGAAATTTATAATGAAAATTAATACAAATATTTTCCGTCAGGATCTTTCATATAGTATAAACAAAAAGCTGTTAAATTTTGTATGCCAATTCTGTAGCCTGAAAATATTTTCGTTCATATTTAGCCATCATATTTACATAATTAAAAATTATCATATTTAAAATTATATGCATAAAATTACTTAAAATTGTTAATAATTTATTTTTACTGAAACCAGTTAATTATATTTTCAGATAGATACAGTTGTCCTGGACAATATAAGTGTTACAACAAAAGTTCTTGCCTCCCACTGAATAAACTGTGCGATGGAATCAGAAATTGCCCTCATGGTGATGATGAACTTCTGTGCGGTAAGTAATAATGAAATAATAAAGCAGTTTTTTTTTTTTTGTAAACAAGTAGGACTCTGTAAATAAATCCCAGATAATTCAAAGTAAATAAGTTTGTATTCTTAAAATTATGGAATTGTTTTTTCGAAAAATATTTCTATAGATGAAAAATTAAATGATTTAAATCAAGAATTTTCATCCTGGGAAAATGCATTCTTTAATTGTATCTAATTTATTGCAACGTATTCTTCACCGTAATTTCTTTGAAGAAACACGATTCAAATAAAGCTGATTAAAAATGATATGGAAATGTTACTCATTGATTTTGCTGGTATCCGAATATGATAAAATGCAATATTCTATGTTGCATTATATCTGTTTAGAGCGCTGTCTTTATAATGTAATCTATGTTTCGATGATACTATAATTTCATTTTTTAAATTCTTTTTAACGGTGTACAAAGATTATTGGCACATGAGAATACTGGAAAATATTTGATAGAATCAAACAATAAAACAATGATGAAAATTTCAATCAAAATGCTGGAGATAGAAATAAAAATCGTAAAAGTTTGAAGCGCAGAAAACAACAGGTGAAAACCGCAAAGAATATCATAACAATCAAAAATATTTTTAAAATTTATTATATAAAATAAAAAGCATTATAAATGCGATTACAGTTTCTGTTTCCATCAAATTTTTCTATCTGCTCTTTATGTTTTTATAATTTGTATTTTGACCTCCGAAATTCGATTTTTTTTCCTTTTTGCTACTCTGTCAGTTAATTTTCTCTGTTATTTTTCTTTAATATATTTTATAATTTATAATTAATCTGTAATCAGCAATTGATACGATTAAAATAAACAATTGATTGTCTGAAAAACTTATCTGAATTGATGAACAGAAAATGCATTATATTCTAGCCAAGGAAAATTAGATCTTTTGCATCGGAATCCAGCTTTTATACTTATATATTTAACTTATAGAAGCTGCATTAAAAGTTTTATGTGTAAATCTCTGTAATCCTGATTTTGAATCTGCAATATATCAGAGCCATGCGGTATTCTCTTACATATACAAAAGTTGCTTTTAAAAATTCTTCGGAAAATTCATTTAGTTTTTTACCAAGAAATACCACCTATTTATAATTAATGGGATTATGACTTTTATAACGAAAATAGAAAGGCTTGTCAATCGAAGAGAGATAAAACCTGGTTAAAATTTGCTTGAATATTACAATTATGGGAATCCATGATAAAATAATCTACTATTTCATTGACTTTTAGCTTCTCAATTTTTGAAGTTAGCAATCAATTTCTATCCATTTCACCTTATTGAAGTACTGATTTTTTTTATATCACATGGTGGCAAAGCTATATATTTTTTATATTTGCAAGTGGTTCATACATGCTACTATAACATATGTTTGCTTTATTATATCTATCTGTTTGTTTATTATATCTTTCTTTATTTTTATCTGTTTATTATATGTATATTTTTATTATATGTATTCCTCTTTTGTCTGTTGATAGACCTTACCTGTCCCGAAAAATGCATGTGTGTGGGGCTTTTTGTCTCCTGTATGCGGCAGAATTCGTCTATGTTGCCTCATAACTTGCCTCAAGAAGTGCGCAAGCTGTAAGTTTAATTATTGAAGTCTTTACGGCAAAGTTGAAAGCTAAAATATTTCTTTTCAGAAATATTCCTTTATGTTATGTAATGTATTTGTATAAAAAGAAATTTTCATTTAGATTTCATTTTTTTTTTACATGGAATTTTAAAATATTTGATATGCATTATATTGTTTGTTGATGATTGCTGAAGTTTTTGAAAACATTGCTGAGATTTTAATATATATATTGTCTTCATTTTCTATATGAAGCAATAAATGCTGATTGAACTCGGAAAGTTGCAAATTATAAGATAATACGTTCACTCGAAAATATAATTTAGAGTTGTACAAATATAAATACAAAATAATAAATTCAAGTTAAACCCTCATGAATACAAAACATTTTACTCAAAGTATTAATAAATAAAATATTATTCTTCAGTTCGTTATTCATGGTAATCTCTACTTATGAATCATTATAAAACCGAAATACTTCGGAAAAACTAAAAATATACGAGACACGAAATGTATCAAAATAATGTTTCAAAGTATGATTTATTTTCATATTTCAGAGATTTTAGTTTCAACCGGCTTGACTTATTGAAGACAGATTTCTCCAAATATTGGACTTTAGGAGAGTTGTAAGTAAATATATTTCGCATTCCTTTGTAATTGTTGAAATACCATTCAAAAGCATCTTTCATTTACAATAAATTACTAATATGTGGTAAGGTTCCTTGATTGTTTTATAGTAAGATACTTATTTCTTATTTCAGGATATTACAATACAATTATTTGACAATATTGCCTCCAAAGAGATTCATGCATCTCAAAAATTTATACAAATTGTAAGTTGATTTTTTTTATATTGATGATATTAACATGCTCATTGCAGAACAATAAAGTGATTGTTAGTATCAACAGATAAAACAAAGCACTTAACATTCTTTTCATATGAATTTCCTTCCTATATATCGAATATATTTATGTGCATTGAACGAAAACGTTTGCTCTAAAGACTATGAATTCCAATTGCAATCAAATCGTAATTTTCCTATCTTACACAAAAAGAAATATAAATTCAATAAGACAAAGTTTTTCAACAATTCATAAGAGAAAATCGTAGATGGCCAGAACTCGTTTACTAAACTCGTTAAAATAATTACACTAAACATTTGCTGGTGAATTATTTGTTTTTCTTAGTTTTCTGTCCGGCTAATCCCAGACCTCCTAATATGAAATTTTTATTTGAATGTATTTCAGCTTTAATTTTTCAATGGAACTTGAAGACGTGCTTGTCAAGACAGAATATCACAGATCTGATTGTCATAGATTACCTAATGAAAGTTGCTACATAAAATCTGATACTTAAAAAAATGAAAAAAAATGTAGCGCATTTTAGATATTACTATATAGTAGCATTAATAACAAAAAATAAAGGCCAGGAATTCTAGCATCTGAGAAACTTCACGAACACTCAAAACAAAACTAATCACTAAAAACGGTTCAGAACAATTAGTAATTCACTAACAGAAAAAAAATCTCTGCTAAATTATAAATTTAAAAAATGCCGTAGAAATATTAGCAATAATTCTAAATTATCCATGAGGAGAGAATATAATTAATCTTGATAAATGTAAAATAAAATAAATGTAGTAAAAATTGCAGATGCCATCTCATTGACCTTTGTTAGAACCCAGCAAAAAATAATGTGAATGATGATTACGATCCCACAAATAATTTTTAATCATTTTAATTTTATTTGCGTACCGATAAATCAGTCACTTTTAACATAGAAAAAAAACTATCCTAGTTTCATGATGGTAAAACAAAATTTGGGTTTCGTGCGTTTGATAAGATGCATACCAAAAAAAGAGGGTTTATTTTAAACTCAACCAGCTTTATAGACATCGCTTGCTTATTTTATCACAGATTGCTCCTAAATGAGCCTCTTTAAGTGTAAAAGAGAAGATCAATTGAATGAATGACACAGAAAGCGGGATTAAAAATAAAGATGAGACAAAAACATAAAAAATGTGGCCAAGTATGGTATCAACAATTTTAAAAATCATTTTACTTCATATATTTATATATATTTTTGAATAGTTCTCTCTCTTGAATCTTCTTTTTATTCTTATGTATTCTTTCTCTAATAAGGCCATGAAAGAAAATTGCAATTATTAAATAATATGAAAGAGCGAATTTGTGCACTTTTGAATGTTTATGAATTTGTGTACGATAATTCAATTTCTCAATTTCTTTCCCTTATCAACTACTAATTATACATCACATCTCACCATCATATTATTAATTTCCGAAGTATCGAATTTCTTATTTAAAAAATAGCTCCTAAATGAAATATATATATATATATATCCAGTTTGAATTTTTCATGATTGTAATCCTGATATCTCGAACCCCTAGCTACTATCAAACCTATTCACATATGAATAACGATATGCATGTTTGAATAATTCTTAGAAGCGAATAAGAAGCAAGATTAAAAAATTATTCATTATATTACATGCACAACTTTATGTTTAGAATTTCATTATTAAGAATTTATATTATTGATTCTAACAATAAAATTGTAATTCTATATCTTAATAACTTATTTTTTATATTTAGGGATCTAAGTCATAACAGGCTGACATTTATTGCATCTTCTGCATTTGCAGGGCTTACGAACGTTCGATTACTGTAAGTAGAACAATTTTGCTGTTTATGTTTTAATTTACTATATTCGAAATTTCCAAAATAATGTCTTTAAATATTTTTAACGAAACGGTAAATAACTAAGATGGTTTTTTTCTCCCTAGAATTCTAGAAAATAATCCTACAATAACTGAAATTGAACCCGAAGCCTTTAATGGTCTCTCTAACCTTCCGACATTGTAAGTAAATTCACTTTCTGAATTTTTGAACTCATTTTATGAATTTTAAATTTTAATTACGTACTTCTATATCGTTTACAGCCAAAAATAATTTAAATATACTGATAAATGACTGCGTGTTTTAAATATCTGTTTTAAAATCCTATTTTTTGTTTTGTTTTGAAGGAAGATTTTTTACTGCTTCTAATTAAAAGTCAATTAGAAGAATTACTGCTTCTAATTAAAAGTTAATTAAGCTAAATTTCTTTTTAACTCTATTGAAGTTAGTATATATTTGATGGGATAAATAGCTAGCTATATGGTAAATAGCTTGTGCTATATGGTAAAATGAATAAAGCAATAAATGCTACACATAAGATCCAAATTAAAATTTAAAAAAATTATTTTTAGAGAGATTATATCTAGAACTTCGAAACCTCACTAGCTAAAAAAATGTTGCAGAAAAATTTAATTCTTATGTTTCAAACAAAGCTCCTGAAATAACATATTGCTGTTTCGAGTCTTCTTTACCTGCATTTATAAACGGCACAAGAGTAAAAATGTAAAAAATTATCATTGGAACCATTTTAATTGAACTGTAACTTCAATTTTCAACAAACATTGCTCAAATACAGACATTACCTAAATGGTAAAACTTAAGAATTATAGAAACACAAATAAATCAAATAACGTAATAACGCCGTAACTTCGCCCTAAATTTACAAATTTAATAAACAACTAAGCAACTTGTCAAATTGATTTATTAATAATTCTAACTAATGAGTTTCATTAATTAGAAAATTTGCAATCGTATTTCCCTTTTGAGCTGTTATAATTTATTTTATTGCAATGTTTTATGTCTTATTACCTCATAATAAAATTTTATGTGCTTTCTAGAAATTTAACGGGAATATCTCTCAATGTTTTGAGAAAAACTACTTTCAACGGAATGTCCAGTCTAAGAACTCTGTAAGTATTTCTGTATATTCTAGTATCTTTTTTTTAATTTTAATTTGTGAATAATTGTAATTAGGGCTGGGCGATTATTAGATTTCAACATTGAAATACATTATTGAAGATAATCTATAATTTTTCGGTATATCTCAATATTATTACTTTTACACAATTTGATTTCGTTTTTTTTTTCAAAATTTTTATTGTAATTTTTTTTAAATATTGACAATTTAAAATTAATTCAAACTATAGTAAATCCGAAGTTCAGCTTTTTAAAACGAATTTCGAACAATAAAATTATTTTTTTTCTGTTAATAGTAAAAATAATTTTCTTTTCAATAAAAGAAAATCGTATTGTAACTTGTAACAATTCAGTACTTTACCATCTGACTTAATATTTAAATTATTTCGATATTCTTTTCATATTAAAAGGATTTTTTTAAATTTATTTTCATTTGTGCCAATTAATAAGTTACAATTCCTGCAATTTTTCACAAACAAAATTACCTTGTGGAGAAACAACGATTATTTTTACTGAATGTACAATTTCATGAGAATAAACGAATATCATTAATTATGTGCTTCCTGGTGGGAGAATTAATAAAATATGAAATCACAAGATGAGTGTGTTCAAGTCAAATAAATTATCGGTTTCTATAGCGGAAACTGAGTCATGGTTATTTCATTGCATTCCGTTGAAGAGAAGGAAACGCTTTTCCCAACAATTTTTGTTTTTTTATGTGTCTACATGCGTATGGATAATGTATCAATATTTTGACCTTGAATTTCTTATAGTTTTGACGGCATGACTTCCGTTTAGAAGGAAAAATCCATTGCGAATCCTTTTTAATACTTTTTTTTTTCGATGTGCAGGAGGGTTGAGGGAGTGCGCAAACTCAAGGACACTAAATCTCTGAGCTTTACTACGAATTAGAAAACAATTGCAATAATATCGTCACGTTATAAATATTAAATGAAAAAAATGAAAGCTAATTATTACATAATAAGATAATTAAAAACTGGGAGAAATAAAAACGGATATAATGTAGGAGAAAAGATAAACACAAGGATAAATTATCGGCATTTTCAGCTGAGAAGGTGAGGTCATGCCTGGAAGTTGGGAAAAACCAAATTAACCATTTTTAAGTAAATTAACCGATCTTAAATTTGGTATACATTTAGTTTAAATTACTCTCTAGGGCATGAACCATCGTAAAGTTATGCATATTTCAAGCTTTAAAAAAATCAAAATTCCACAAAAATCTATAATTTTATGTATAAACTACAGTTATTTAAAAGAAATTTGAGTTACTCCTAAAATTTTGGATGGTATATCGATCATTCAATATGCCTCAAATAGTCAATATATCCACGATAAAATATAATATTCCGGTCATTAATTTTTGGTCAAAATTACTTTTAAAAAGTCAAGTGTAAGGTAAGAAAAAAATCCCAAATTTTTCAAAAGATTAAAAGAAAGTAATCAAACTATAAGATACGTTAGTATGATATTACGTTTTTGAATAAATGTCAAATGAAAATAGAAAAATATTGCTTTAAGTATCATTATTTAAAAAAAAAAATGCATGTGAACGTAGGCGGGTATTTTAAAGACTTTTTATAGCATTCTATGTAATACCGCATCAATCTCATAATCTGTTAGAAACGTCATTATTTTAATCAAGCTACAGTAAAAAGAATTGCTTACATTTTTGCTGTCTCGTATTCACATTACGCATTAATGATCTGTTGGAGATTTACGCAGCGAATATTGCAAAACAACCAAATCATTTATTTATACAACAATATACACACGCAGGCATTACAATAAAAGATGAACTAAAACCATGAAGGAAGGTTAACAGTACCAGAAGCATCTTCAGTTAGAATGCAACAGACGTGAACGCCTAATTGGCGCATGCGCAACTTTGGCAGATTACATGACGGCAGATTCTACTTTAGGTCAAAGGGGGGAGGATTCAAAAGAAAAAAAATTAACTTTGATATCTTACAAATGCAGTAAGTATACAGTTTTTTAGAACAGAGTACTAATTATTAACTTAAAAATATGATTCAGTTAAAAAAATATTCCATTTATAAAAGTTTAGAATAATAAAAAGAAAGAAATATTAAGCTTTTACATGGCGAACACACACAAAAAAAGAGTAAAAACTGAATTTTTAAAAAGAAGGAAACGAGAATTCAGTTTTTGACATTAAAAAACGACGTTTAGTTAGGTTGATAATTAAATTAATTTCCAATTTTCCAAACAACAACACAAAAACAATTTTGAGATGAAAATCATAATTTTGAAGCGTGGCCAGTTGAGAAAACCGTGGTGAAATATCGATCAGAGCAGCTATCGAAAAAGAAACTTAATTTAAGGGCATCATGATTCGTGATTTAATATAGAACTAATTCATTGTAACTTTCAATCCATCATGGTTACCGCTTAAAAAATCGCAATAATATCGCTAAATCTTTTTTTAAGCAGATACAAAAAAAAAAAATGAAATATCAATTTATTTTGATAAATCATTCATTTTGACCCCAGTTGAAATAAATTATCCATTAACCCCATTCGTTTTTGAAAGTTTTTTTTAGGACAGAGATAGTAAATATAGTTAAGTTTAATAATTTTTGGAGTTAAACAAATCCAAAATATAACTGGCATTACCAATATTGTTTTCATTTTACGGAGTGAATTTTAGCAACAAATAAATGTTAATGCAATAATAAAAATGCAAGAAATGTGGATTTTCTTTATGATATGTATGTTATAGAATATCTCAAATATATGCATAATATATGCCCTTCTTAATTTCAGAAACCTGCAAAACAACAACATTGCAAAAGTAGAAAGCGGAGCATTTGTTGGTCTTCATTCTGTGACAGTTCTGTAAGTGTATATTAATATTCTTTTTAATATTATTCAATATGATCATACTGCGATGTTTGGAAGTGGTAAATTTACAATGACAAAAATTTAATAAGAAATCATCAATTAAATTTAATTTTTACCTTCTTGGATTATTATATAAAAATTGTATCACTGTGTTTTTTGTAAATAACATAGAAGATATGTCCTGAAAGATAAATAAAATTATGATAGATAATGTGAATGAAGTTAGTTTATTTCTACGACTTCGAAATGATCTGTTTAGTGGTTTTTCATTTTTGATAGAATGCAAATAGTCAAATAAAGATTTGTCTAAATATATGACATTATCCTCAATAAAAGATGCATAATGTGTTTTATAAACATATGTGGTAGATGAGATGATGGGTAAGGCAAACCACTTTAAAAACGAAACAAAGATATTTATTTTATATTTGCATGAGGGTATTAGTACAGAAAGTTATTGCCAATATTAATTTTTATATATGCAAAAATACAAATTACAGTTACAGCTAAGAAAAACAGTGACATTAATATATGAGCATGAAAAACTGGTGGGTTGTTATTAAGTTTCGAATCCGAGGAATCTGTAGATCCCACATATCAAATATTGAAAACGGCTGTATTGAAGATTTGAGATGTTGCAATTCCACATGGAAGTCTGCAGATAGAGATATCACTTCAAACATAGATAATCACCTTCGATAAATCGTTTCACAGATTTTAAATGAATGATAGCATATTCCCTATTCTTTCAAAGAGAGCAACCAAATAGTTATTTGCAGACAAGCAGATATACCGATATCAATTTCTCTCTTTCGACTTGAGGGCAACGACATCGAAAAAAGTGAATGATCTACATCAAGATCTTAATGCTTAACTAACGTTCATTATTCTTCTTTATGAATGCTTTTGTTACACTTTTTATTTTTACATAATCTTTTCAGTGGTTGTAAAATGGCTTCATTGGCTCACTAGTTTTTGGCTGAATTTCATCATCAGAATTATTATTATTAATAAAATGATCTATTTCAAAATATAATTCTAATTGCATCACTATTTTATTTATTCAAATATGCTTTTAGAATTCTAATTTAACAGAATAATAATAAAGAAGTGATGCATGATGTCACCAAATCGTCGTCCGTACAAGCTATTGAGTTTGATCAAGTTTGAGAGTTCATCTATAGCTAATTTCTCAGTGGCTTGCTGCAGCAAATTTTTCCTCATATGATATATTAAAAAAATTGGGCACATAAATTATTTTGAAAATATAATATTATACAAGCGATATTTTAATCTTATCATACTTTTATAACATTATAGATGATGCATTCCGATAGCTATGTTGTTAAATTTCAATTCAATTTTGTTTGGAAATGTTTATTGATATATCCAGTTTTTTTCATTTAACAACATACTAAATTTTCGACTAAATTTTTATACGAATTATTCTTATTGCTAGTATTTTTTTCTTTAAAAATGAAAGCTTTATTGTTTTTTTCCTCATGTTAATATTTCTGCCTTTCTATACATGTTTGATTTAATAATTGTGCTTTTTTGCAGGGATATCAAAGGAAACGATATTGTCGATTTTAATTCAGAAATTTTTATTGGCTTAAAGTCTTTAGAATATTTGTAAGTTATTTTTTTCTTTTTTCCCCAATATTCTTTTTATTCATATCAGCTAATAAACCAAAAATGAGTTGGAATGTGAAATATTTTTTAATAATTGCTTTTATTTAGATTGATGTAAATTTCGTTTTGCAGGTATAGTGATTCCTACACCTTCTGCTGCATAGCATCAAACCAAGTGCCTCTTTACAACTGTCAACCGCCTCCTGACGAAATCTCATCCTGCGAGGACCTTATGAGTAGCCCCATACAAAGATCTTTTCTCTGGGTCTTGGGTATCATCGCTCTGGTGGGTAATTTCTTTGTCATCGTCTGGCGTTGCAAAACCAAGGATTCCACTCGTATCAGCTCCACCCTCATACTCAGTTTAGGATGTGCCGATTTTCTTATGGGGATCTACCTCATCATTATAGCTAGCGTCGATGTCTACTATAGAAGTATATATATCGAAAATTCTGACAAATGGAAACGAAGTATCCTGTGTAAAATATGTGGTTTCCTATCGACAATATCTAGTGAAGTGTCTGTGTTCACACTGGTATTTATTACAGTGGATCGTCTAATTAGTCTGTGCTTTCCTTTGTCCCAGAAGAGATTTAGTGTGAAATTCACTTACAAACTCATCTTCACATCATGGATTATAGCATGTGTGATGGCTGCCGTTCCCTTTTTCGTACAGCCATACTTTCAAGGGCGTTTCTACGCTCGTTCAGGGGTATGTCTGGCTTTGCACATAACCAATCACAGACCAGCTGGCTGGGAATATTCGGTTGCCTTATTTTTCTGCATGAACTTCATAGCCTTCTTAATTATTGCTTCGGCCTACCTCTATATGTACATAACAATTAAGAAATCTTACCAAAATATGAGCCGACTCATGTCTCGTCAATCGATGACGGATAAGATTGGAAGACAGATGGCTCTCATCGTATTGACGAACTCATTGTGTTGGATTCCTATCATCATCATGGGTATGCTGGCAATGTCAGGTGTGAATATTACAGGTATGTTTTATCTTATTGAGAATGCTTGGTGATTATTCCCACGATATAAAAATATTCTTGTCTATTATAAAAGTATTTAAATTCAGAAAGATTTTTTTTTTAATAATTACGAACATTTATTTTGATGATACAGTAAAAGTTGATAAAACATGCACTTTGAATATGTCCACTTTTTAAATAAATATAAACAATATTATTGTCTCTTTTTCGATACTTTTTTTAAATTTATAAAAAATAAATATTAAAATAAATATGTGCTTAGGCTCGTCGTTATGCTACATGTCCCGGCATGTGATTGGTAACGTTTACAGAAATTTCAGAACTGGATGCCAGTTCACGCTTGCAAGTACAATTGAAAAGTGGTGTTCTAAAGGATTTGAGTCTTATTATTTAAAATGTGCAACAAGAATTAAATATTATTCAATCGGCAATGCAAAAAAGATTAACATTTAATGTCACCGCATGACATTTTAGCTAGAGTCATAAAGGGTTTTTCCATCGTAGAGGAGATAAATATGTTTGGAAGGCGAAGTAATTCTTGTACTTTGAGCAGATTCATAGAAGAATAAACCTTTGAATTACTTTCTTCTTCAGACGTGTAAAGATATCTTGCCCATTAATTAATATACTAACTAATGTATAAATCTTTCTAATAAGATCTTAGCTCTGCACATACAAAAAAAATGTAAATTATATCCAGGAGGTGTCAAATAAAACTAAAATAAAAATAATAAAATACTGATTAACCTTGACTAAACATTTGATACTTTTTATAAAGACCTTCGAAGGATAAAAATAATCATAATGAAAGTCCAAAAAGTTCTTGCAAAATATAAAAGTAAATTAAATAATGTTCATATGAAAAGCAAAAACATTGTCGTTATTGGATAAAACTATATATGGATATGTTTTGTGAAGTTTGTAATAGAATAAGTAAATGATCATGCAACGCTAATATTTGTAAAAATTCTTGAGTTAATGTGAGAGGAATTCATTTATGATGATGATGGTACTTTTGAGGATTTCTTCTTATTCGAAAATAAGCATTAGCAGTTGGATCTTTTCCCTATTGAAAGTGCAGGCAAAAAATAGTCTTTTCAATAATAAAAAAAAAAGCTAAAAATCTAGTTTTATAGCATGGAAGAAAATGGTTAAGATATAGACAATGTTTAATGAAATACCGACTTCACCATATTCTCTGTATATATGTCGCGTGCTCGTTAAACAGCAAAAAGAAAAATCTAAAAATGATTTAATTATTTTTTAAAGAATAGTGTTTTGTTAATTGTTGTTTTCAGGTGAAGCTTATTCCTGGACAGCAATTTTCGTTTTGCCCCTGAACTCAGCGACGAATCCTTTGATTTACACCATCTCATCTTTGCACTTTCAATCAAGGCTACTTTCTAGATTCGGATTAAATACCAAGGACGGGAAAGATTCATATGTCAGGAAACTTTCAAACAATCCCAGTAAGCGTCTTTTTTAATTACTTTTTTAAATGATAATTTAAGATTGTGTTCCCTGCTGAAATTAGATATATATTGAATTCTGTATTTATTTCAGTCCCCGATAAAACAAAACGGAGGCTGACCCAAGAACAGTTGAATTCAAGGCCATTTAAACCACCCCACGGATATATCAGCCTGTTACAATATCTCAGAACGGTGCCGGGTCTTCGGCCCAGACATCTGCTCAGAATTGCTACTGCTATCTGCAAAACTCTTGCAGAACTTCATTCCGGTAGTTATGCATTAGGAGGAATCGACGTCAATGCTGTATTTATCAAGGAAACGACTGTAAGCTCATTTTTTTCTTCAGATTTATATTCATTTAAATTAGTTTTTCAGTTAAAAAGTTTCCAATAAGTTTTCTAAAAGTTTCAACAGCTAGACAATAGAATGTGTTTTCCAATCCTTAGAAGAAAAAATATTGTAACTCCTTTGAAATGCTCTTGAGGTAACCTATTTGTTCCTTCCTCCATAGCAATGAATTTGTTCATCAGCCATAGAGGAATACAGCAAGAATGAAGAGTCTACCTACAGGTTATTGGAAAACCACATTTATCTGTAATTGTTTAAGAATAAAATTAAGAAAGTAGCGTAAATAAAACATTGTAAATTTATCGATGCAGACTTTGTATAAACATAAATGCAAAAGAGAAAATTCAATTCTAATATTTATTCTGGTTTATTTGCCAGCGTCCTGGCATAGGGGTAGCGCATCTTCTCCGTGATCTGAGCGTCCCCAGTTCGAATCCCGGTTCGAGCATGATTGTTCTTTATCCGTGTTCTAACTGTGAGGTGTGTGAATGTGCCCCCCTGTAAAAAGGAGTTGTGCAAGCGAATGTGTGTGTGTCTTCTTCATATGTGCTAGAAGTGAGACTTCTGCCCTCGGGTGCTCAGGGGTCTTAACCCTCAGAAGCTACTGTATCCCTTTTCCGTGGTAAAGCGGGCACGACATCGTCCGCATTCTGGTTTATTTTCTGCTAATACATATATAAGAAAAGAGTAACAAACTATTCTTAACTACACTAATACCATGTTAATAGTTAAATATAAGTCATGTTATAGAGAATATTCTAAATCTCCAATTCTACATATTTCACCATCTCATCATTTACTTGTTTTAACAATGTTGCATTAATTTTTTAAAAATCTTTTATAAATCTATCTAAAATTCTTCAGTTTTTTTATTTAACTTGTGACTTAAAATATCAGTTAAAAATAAAATTTAGGATTATTTCTGAGAATATGCACCTATTTAGGTAAATTCCTTTTCGGTACTAAGTGTAAGATTTCAATGAAAGGAAAGGAAGTACCCACAAAAATTTTTTAAAAAAAAAATCCCGAATATTAAATTATAATTGTGCGAATGTTTGATGTTATCCAGATTTTTTTTAACTGACAACCTAAGTATCAAATTTGTTTGAACACTTTACCCGACTATGTTTCCTTTTATTCAATTTTTTTTCAGCATACATAAAGAATGGGACAAAACATTTGTTTAATCAGGCTTCATTGTCGCACTCAAGGTCACAAGTAGCTAAAGAATAGCTTATTTTGTTTAAGAATAAACAAAAAAAAATGTTTAGAAAGTAGTGCAAATAAAACATATGGGCATGCATTATACTTATTGATAATCATGGTAAACTGAATACGGACAAATTTCATATAAGGAAATATCCATTAGGATGCATTGAACGCTTCTGTGACTCTAAACAATAATGGCCCTGTGATTTCAAAAAATCTGATCGACTTATTTTTATAAAATAATTCAATAATATTTCCTTTTTTACGCTAAACACTTATAATCAGCAGCGAATTATTTACTCAAATGGCATAAAATGAATGCATGTCGTTTCCAATTAATATACAAAATAAAAAATCGATAAGGATTCGTAATAAATTTATTAATTTCTAGAAAAATAAAAAAAAGACCCATCTCTTTTGAAAATTTATAAACCTTATTTTAGCCTAATAGTAAATCGTTAATTAGTTAGATTTAGCTATTTTATTACTTCCATTTTCAGCTATTTCATAGCTTACATTTGATTTTATCTTTGTCAAATTTCAAACAAACATTCGTTGATTTTAGAAGATAAAATTGATAAACAGAATATACACTATTTTATCTTTGGTTGAAGAAAACTTTTGAAGCCATACCGTTTTCGTAAATAGTGTGGAAATAATATCAGTAAAAAAAATTTAGGTCTCTATATAAAAAGAATTTTATTCCAAATCTTTTTCAGGATGATAGCGACGAGATTCACGTTTATGTGCCAGATTTCAATGCGTACAAAATAGCTTCTTCGCCCATCAGTGGCATGCCAGATGATACTGCAGTCGACATGGAAGAATTTGGTTTGGTGGTGAAGAAAATGCTCCGAGTCTACCATGTCATATCCAGGTCGAATGATCCCATGCAAGGGACAGCATGCTAAAAAATGGGTTCTAACACTGAATTAGTTTATGAAAAAGAAATGTGATGAATGTGTGAATCAATGACAGATAAATGAATGAAAGATACTTCGAACTTCTTAGTAAACATGAATTTATTTTATTAGAAAACTAAGTGGGCAATTGAAGCTGTAGACTTTTTGATAAAGATTCCAAACGTAATATTTCATGTTGCGATGCTGTAATGATGTGAACCATTTTCATTAAACTGAACTATATTCTATTTTATTATCTTACTTTTGTAAAGCATTTTTATTTTATTATAATAAAAAAGGTTAATGTACGAACTATGACTAGAATAAAATCTGTTTTTATGGATACTTTTTTTTTTATTTTCAAAAATAAAAAAGAGCCAAGACTCATATTAATGTATACATTTAGGAATGCTATGTATGTTTCTCGCGTTGTTGTTTTTATTTGGATATTTGTTTTTTGGCAAGTTATAGAAAATGGAATTCTAAAAGGTGTAAATTGCAATTGTAAAAAAAGTTCCCGAAATCTTCTGTAGCAGCCTTCAAGGTACTAAGTAAGTAATCTAACAAAAAATATTTCAGTAGCTTATTATTTGAATTCGAGATATGACACCTAAAACAATCCTTTCAAAATTATTCAGGATAACCCCGTGCAAGAATTTAAAAATTGAATCGCCTAATCATTAAGTTTTGGAAAGAGTAAAAGTTATGAAACTCAAATCTATTTAGACTCTTTAAGTAAATAATTTCAAAAACTGAAAATTTCTCCTTAACCAGTTCAGTGCTTTTGACACACATACATGTCAATCATGTCTACATTTTGGCGTGGTCGATATGTAATTATACATCTAATAAAAATGAAATCTTATTCGGTTTATTATGATTTTTTTGCGAAATTTATTTTGCAATCATTTGTATTGCGTTCGACGTATTGCGTGTTTATGCTTCATCGCTTGACTTTAAAAAAGAGGTCTTGACAGATTTAAAAAAATAAATTCCACTATTAACTGGTTAAGAATCGCGATGAAATTTACTCAAGATATAGTACTACATAATTTATGTGGTATGAAACAAACTGTCAATCTTTCATATTTTGGTGATATTTCTTTCAATGCTATGTAGAGGATTACATTGAAATAAAGATATATTAGTCTCTACTTGCATATAAAAACCAAGAATATATTTAATATGTTAAAATTCATTATATCTTCTAATGCACAAAGTTATGTATAGACAACTTTAAGAACTTCGAAGGCTTGGATATTTTTTGGTAGAATGTCATTTATTTCAAAGACTACAGAATCCACATTTGCCTCTGCGTGTCATAGTTTCTAAAAGCATGCTTGAAATGCACTTTGTTCTTTGCCTGCCGTTTCTTCACTATCTTTTGCCATAGCCATTGGATAATGAGCAGTGCTGTTTCGATGGCATCGCAGATGGCAACGAGCGATATTCCAAGCCAAAGACCCAAATAGCCTCCAATATATGAAAACAAGGAAATACTCTGAAAGAAAGCAAGAATATACTCTGATTGTAAGGATTTAAAATGAAGAATTATTTTGATAGTCTGATTATCAGTTCTACATTTCAGGATAATTCATATAATTCCATAGTGGGTCAAGTTGAAAGTTAAAATACCCATTGTCGGAAGAATATTCATTGTTGAAAACCCATACCCATTGTTGAAAGAATATTCATGATTTAAAGAAAGTATAAGCACAATTTTTATCTTTTTCCTAAATAAAAATGAAAAATTAAGGCATATATTCAATTATAAACAAAAAGATATGCAGATACTATTAACGCACGATTTCATACAATTAAGAAAGAAAAAGAACTATAATTAAAAATAATAAAAGTTAATGTAAATGAGTGTTTTTTTTAATTAATGTATCACCATTTTCAAAGAATCTACTTGTGAATGCAAGAGTTGCATTCAATATATGACATTTTGAAAATTATTTTGCCACTTAACAAATACTATTAATCTCAATTTAAAAAAAATTAATTAAAAGAGAAAGAAGCAATTGAATTTTTAAAAGTCAGTAATGAATATTTTTATTTTGGTCTGTTTATACCAGAAAGAAACATCTGGCATAAATGTGCGAAAAAAATCAGGGATATTCGTTTTAAATTGCGAAAAAGTTCAGATGCTTCTTTGTCTTCTACAATTTATGAAATTGAGATTGGTGGTGTAGCTAAGAGACGATTTATAGAGGCAGAGGATTAATCATTAAATAAATGCTTATATTCGATGCATATATCTCCACTTTCTAAATTATTGGATATTTTTCATCAAAATCAAAACATCTGTTTAGGTTAATTTAACTTTTTTTAATACCTTATCTGATAGGACTTGGTGTAGAAAAGTAAATATATAACATTTTTGAGAGATGTAGTTACTATATGGTCATTCTTTCAATTATTTAAAGCATCTTTAGGATTGGAATTATAAGTCTATTCTAACAGTTTAGAAACTAACTTTCAGATCACAGTAAGAGCAGGTAAAGTACATAACGTCACTTAAAACTATTATCAAATATAAAATTAAAAAATATATATAATTTGTAAAAATCAACCAATTCTTACCTCGTATTTAGGTGAATAACTGTATTTAACTACTTCCATTCTGTTGAAAGACAATGTAATTAAAGAAAAGCATCTGCAAACGGTAATCATAAGTTACTTCATCTATAATCAATGTGCAAATTAATATAATAATCGTAATGACAGTTATTTTGTTTATCTTTTTCATTAGTTGATATAAAACACTCTTTTTAGTTAGAAAAATAACTACTTCTTAAAAAAATCCTTTTCTTTAATTTACCGCTTAAAAAACTTTCCCTTTGGTTAGAAAAAAAAAATTGATTGAAGATATTTCTCTCTCATTAGTTGTTCTTAAAACCATTGCTAGAACATTAAGCTGAGAAAAATCCATTTAATTTTTCCTCTATTGATGTTCTTATCCAAAATTAAAATTCTGTCTGGTTTAGTGCGAAAAAAAACCACTGTTGTAACTGAATCTGTCTCTAAATGAGTATGAATATGAATACCTCGAATATGAATTTTTTTTATTATTTTTAATTAATCATATGCATTAATTAATCGATTTTTTTTTAAATTTTAAAGTGTATTTACTTAATAATGGAATAATGGAGTAATTAATAATGGAGTAATAGTGTAATTTACTTAATAAATGGAGAATTTTAAGCATCGTGTATAAATATATATTACTTAAAAGCTGTTGTTTCTTGCACATATATACAACGATTTTTTTATAAATAGGAGTTAAATTAATTTATGAATTTCTTAGTTTAATACATTTAAAAATAAAATAACATTTTTCATTCTGCTAAAATTAAAAAATAAGTAATTAACAAAATAACATCTTTATCATTTAATTCTAATAAAATGAAAAGGGAATTTACTCTCTCAAGACAAATTGCGACACATAAGTTTTCAATTAATTAAAAATTTGTCTTACTCATTGCTTCTTCCTTTTCCTCGCTGCATTTGGAATAAAAACAAAGTAATGAGCATAAAGTTCTAAAATTCTATTTAATTAAATCAGAAAAAATGACATAAGACATGAAACTAACTGCATGCGACTTCAAAGGAGAGTGCTCTTGTACATCAGCAGTAATGTCTTCCCTACTGTGAAAAAAAGGAAACAGTATTTTATTTACTAATTAAAATAGAAATATTTAGAAGGAAAATTTTTTTGAATTTTCTTAATGAAATAAAAATAAACTGTTTTTAATGAAATAAAATCTTGTAGTTTCCATATATTTGACATTCTAAACTTATTCAAATTTTAGCCAAATGAACAAAGATAAATCGAACAACATAAGAATAATTGAAAATAATTTAAATTTCATTATTTTAATTCAAAATATGAGTCAAATTTTCGGAGGAGATTCTTGAAATGAATTTGCAGGCCGGTTGATTGCACAAATTATTTTATCTCATATTCTGCATACATCATGATTTTTTTAAATATTCTTTTAAATAAACTAACCTTCAAACAGTTAAGCTAAAAATTCATTGATTAAGGATTATTATTGGATAATCAAACAAATTTTTAATTATAAAAAGCATTTGTATCAGTTTTGTACTCACAAACAAGCTGGCCGACAGAAATTTCTGCATTTCTGGTAGACGTAATGATGAACTGGATCTGTAACAATAATACATTTTCATGAATAAAAATGATATCAACAAATTAAAATTATACTATCTCTTTTCGTATAATTATATTATTCGTATAATAGAATTTTATAATTCTTGGAATCACCAAAAATTAATCTGAAATTCATTTGAGATAAGCATGTATTTAAATACAAAAAATTTCTATACTACGAGAATACGAGAATATTATTATTACTGTCAATATTTTTACATCTTCAAAGGAAAAGGGAATAAAATAAAATTTTTATTGTAATAGAAACAATTTATTCTTTGGAAAAATTGTTTAAGAAGATGGTTTATGGTCATGATTTGAATTTATTTAACTGACATATGTTATTAACTGTAAATTTGAAAAATCATTAATATGACCTGGTTATGGTCTGCACCTATTAATCATTAATATGGTGCAGAATTCAACAACGACTCATTAGTGAGAATTTAGCATTGTATGTGACTGTTTAACTTCTATGGGCTCATGGAATTAAAAATCATAAGAAATAAATATATTGATACTTGTTTACAATCACCATTATATATAGGTTATAATTAAAAATTCTAAATAAGGAAAGTCTGATTTATTCTTAAAAATTTTTAAAGTTTTATAATTAAATATTTTTATTAAGTAAAACATATATCCTCATCCAATGAGAATGATTTTCAATTGAACTAATCACTAAGATAACTAAGATATTCAGAATGGAACAGATCCAGAAAATTCAAACTGATGATTAATATCATGCTGCAAAAAAAATATCTGGAAATTAATATTCTTTACTGCTGTCTTTCTGCACAAAAATAGCTTGCAGTTGAAAAACATTACCAGGACAAATCCTTTCTGTATTTGGATAAGCAATATACAATGGATCCACACAACCTAATAATCGTACTGATTCGTTCAAAAAGCATTCTTCGGCACATAACTGAAAAAGAAATTGAAATTCAAAATTGAAACATTACTTTATTAGGGAAATTATAATACATCTAATAATAAGTATGTTTCTCTAGCAAAGAAAAAGCTTGCACTAAAACAATAACCTTCAATTCACGATTCTCAGATGAATTATATGCGTCTATAATAAATTTATAATCATTTAGCACTATTCTTATTTTTATATATTGTATTCAACATTTAGTCAGGGAAGACAAAATAATTTCATTCTAATCAAAATTTATTCTCTAAAAAAGACTTACACTTGTTTCTTCTTATGGATTTCCACTTGATTTTAACAGAATTCTACACTTTTATTGGTTTAAACCAAAACAAATATTATAATGAAATATAGAATTATATTGACTTTCTCAATCGGCTATTCTCATTGTATGAGTTATTTAATACTTACTCTTTTGTTTCGAGGTCCTTTTCCAGATCTTGCATACCAACTGGAGGTATAATTGTAGCAACCACTAGTATAAGGCGGAGGTAAAAGGTCATTTATTTGCTGCATAAAAGATAATGATGATAAGACATACTTATCAAAACATCATAAAAGCCGAAGTATGAATTTTTGAAATAAAATTTTAAAAAATAATCAGGGTGAACAGCTTTTTAAAGAACGGGGGGGGGGATTAAAGTAAGATATGTTCGTCTATCTATAGAAAATAGAAATAGAAGTATATATATTTCACTTTTCTGTTTTTTTAAAAATATTTCTTTCTTAAGACTTTTTTTTTTACTTTGAAATTTTTTAGTGAATTCTGTTATACGAAAGAATGTTTACCGTGTAATCCCTATAATAAACTCTCAATAACATTATTATAATATATCATGACATATTATCTGACATTCAGAATATCGAACAATAGTGAGGAGATATTGTACAATATCACCTGCTAATGGAGGTGTAAGGGCATTTCAATACATATGTTGACGATTTTAGGATGAACTGTAATTTTTCAATTAAATGCTTTTATTTATTTATTATCTAATTTTCTAAAAATAAAAAATAGGAAAGTTAGTTTACAGTATAAATTATCTTTCAAACAGAATTTTTTTGCATTTCATTTTTGAATAATGTTCTCTGTTTTAATATTTACTTATATACATCAACCTAGAGTTTGTCCTTTATTTTAAAGTTTTTTTCAAGAAATCAAAAGTCAAAAAAAATTCAGAATATAATTGGTCGTCATAAATATTTCTGTAGATCTTAGTGCACAACTGATTATCATTTCGGAGGTGCAATTTTCCAGAAAAATGTACCTGAAAATGTAAATGAATGTAAATGTAAATGAAAAATGTAAAAATGTACCAGAAATCTCCCCCCCCCTTTTTTTCTAATATTTAAAAAAAAAAAAAAATTATGGACGGCGAGCAACCATTTTAGTTTGTTACTTATTTCTTAGATGGCGCCACGAAGGATTGCTAAGAGCAAAGTTCAGGAGCTTCTTTCAGAAGCGTGAAGGAGCGCCATCTAAGTAGTTATTAATTAACTAGAGAGGAAGATTGCCTTCTATAAGAATAATTGCATTGGAAAGACAACAATGAATTCTCTGCAAACAAATTTAAAACATAAAAATATTTTATAAATATGTTTTACAATAAGTAAAATAAATAAATATTGTTTAATAAATGATAGAAAAATTTAATCACGCATAATCTAGAAGTTTGAAAGTAACTTGAAAACTATTTTATAAAAGGTGCTCAAAATTACAACCCTTTAGCACTTATGTACGGTGCCTTGAAAAGCATACATTTTCTACCGTATAATGGTTTTCAAAATGATCAACATAACGGTATTTATGAAATCGAATGTGATTTCAATGATTCAGTTTTCTATATAAGGTATACTTGAATTCTGTCGTGATTATAAGTTTTTCTCTATATAGTTACTTAAGTATTTTAAAGCATCTACAGGCTTATTGGAATATTCTCAATCATATATTCTGATTACAATGCTAACTATTTTTTATTTTTATGTAAAATGTTCAGTCTATTTACAAAAACAAAATAAATAAAAATCAGTCTTTTTAACCTTATTCTTCTCGTGAATGTCATAATTCTTACTTACTTTAGCAGGAAAAACGTAATAATTCGAGCAGGGTTTTAGAGAAAAGCCATTTAAAAATGGGTTTACGAGACTGTAAGGACTGTGCAGTGAGATCTGCAAGGCGAAAGGAGTTCCTGTATAGAACTGATTGCGCTGCGTTCGTTCCGATTTCAATTCAAATATGACCACTGTTAATTAAATACGAAAAACATTGTTGTAATAGTTATTACCATAAAATTTAGAAACACACTTAAAACTAATTATTTCAAGAATTGTCTGGAAAATTCTTACATGATTTCGTTTTAATTGTTCTTGCCCCATCTGTTTTACCCCATAAACTGTTATAAGCATAGCAGTTGTTCGGCAGACCTTTTGTATCGAATACATTTACAGGTTCATATTTCTCTCTGGAAAAGATAAAAAAGTTAACGGATATTAAATAACATTATATTAAGCAAAATGATTGCATCTTTATTATTTTGTGAATACACTACAGGAAGCTAATTTTTTTAAAAAAAATCGTATTTAGTTAATTTCTGATTAAGACGAGTTTTTGAATTGCAACTATCAGGAGGGGTCTCCCCTGAACTTTCCCGCATACTTTCTGATAAATGTGTTACGAAAAATTGTGAATTTTGCGCAAGGTTGTAAATGCTACGATTGCTCTTTTTGTATTCAAAGATTGATTTATATATTCGAAGTCCTGCATATGAGAATTTTGTGATTTAGTGTTATGGCGAGTTGTATATGGCCTTTTTTCCAATTGAGTGAAATCAAAACCTGCCACAGAGTTATAATTTTAATTATAAGATTACTTACAAAATTTCATTTATCCAAGACTTTGTGTTTTTGATTTATAGTGTCAGAACTGTTCACGACTTTCTTCAAAATCTGTTAGCGATCTGTCATTTTGATGCTAAATATATACCAAATTTTATACATCTAGCACTTTGCATTGGGTAGTTATCGTTTTCATTTTCATTCAGACAGATAGGCAAATACTGAATAGATTTCTTTCAAAACTTGACAGACATTCATAAATTTCATGTGAGGATTACTCACCGAATTTCGTCCTTCTAATTCAAAGTGTTTTTGAGTCACCTAAATATAGTTATAATAGTTTCCCAGTTCGTAGAAATGTAGATATAATGCCAAAAATGTAGTAAATGTAAACAAAAATAAATCTCAAACTTGGAGATCCCTCAAAATCTGGAGGTCTAAAGTTTTGAAAATTTTAATATTTTCTCTTTGCACATAGGAAAGTTAAAAAAAGTGCTTTGAAAATTTGACATTACGTAAAATTGTATTCTGTCTAAAAAATTGAAAAACGAGAAGTTATTGTTAAAAGTTAGTGTAACTAATGAGTAGCGATGAACGGAATGCAAGAGAAGAACGCAGTTATGTGAGAACAGATAGGCGCGCAAATAATGCGTTTTCCCGTAAATCGTTGTTGTAAAACAAAAAAAAACCGGCATGATTGATTGATGAACTTATTTCACATTACTTATCAAAAGTTTCTATGAAAAAATACAATTTTCGCTTAAAAATGATCGAGTATATTTGGTCTATGATTCTCATAATTGAGTTTTACATAAATGGCAATCTTTTCATTCTTTTAACCGCTTTACCTAAGAAATGAGTGATCATCTAACTATCAAGGACATTCTTTACTGACATATTTGTTATTTCATGCAAGAAAGTAAACGCTATATGAGATACTTAAATTTGGTCAAGTGATGTTTGTCTTTTAAACCATTAGTTACTTCAAATCTAAAATTCGATGCATGTCAATCATTGTATACGAAGATGCTAAATATAAATAATTTAAGTTATAGTTCGAACAATAAAATTATTGCAAAAACATTTTATGGGCTAAAGCTAAATTACATTGATGAAAGCATATTTTGCAGATTTCATTTATTTTTTAATTGTTCATTAAAATTTATTGAAGAATATTTTTTTTATTAAAACGAAAGTGCATTCTACAGAAGAAAAAAATTACAGAGTGCATTACCAAATGCACAACAAAGTCACAAAAAACAAAACGTATAGTAAATGATAAGACCATTATAAAATATATTTGGAAGGTAACATTGTTGGAAGGTAACAAATAAGTTGTAAAGACCGCGTTTTAAATTCGTGTATATACATTTAAAATTAAATAAATCCAATTTTAAAAGCACTAGGAAAGTAAATAATTGTTAAAGTTGAAAACAAATAGTCGTAAAAACTTTAAAACTTCTTATGACAATATAAATAATGATAACAACATGATACTTAAAAAAAATACATAAGGTGTTTAGAAGCGATAAACACTTTATTTCAAAAGCACCAGATTATATAGCAATAATATGAAATTCTTCAGAAAAAATTGATTTTTTAAATTAAAATTTATATAATGAGAATTTATTTACATATTTAAATTTGATAAACATCTTCTCAAATATGCTATTTACTATAATATATTTTGTACATCAAAATGTATAAAGCGTGGTATGTCACCGCAATCGATTATATAATGAATGGCTTTATAATGAAAAATAACACAAGAAAGATCATGATGGAATTTCAAACTGGGAATTTTAAACACATCACAAAAGCAGAGGATATATCATGTAAACAAAGGTGGTCATTTTTTGCAATACAAATAACATACATTTGGTTTGTACTTGCACTAGAATTTCGATTTTATTTTTATAGTAATGAACCAAATGAGACTGCAGTCTTCAATCTAATATTAGACAATACTGAAATGCAGAACTTTAAAAGCCAATTCATTAGAAAATTTCTTAGTTTTATCTCTGGGAAATCCAAGATTTACATATGCTTTTGCGAGTACAGTACACTCCCGATTATCCGCGGAATTGGGTGGCGCGGCCGCCTCGGATAACAAAAATCGTGGATAATCCGAAAAAAGCTAAAAATGGGTATAGCAAAAGAGAAAACAGGCATTCTAACTTTGAAAAATCGTTTCATGTACATTAAAACGTAAAATAAACAGCAGGAAATGTTTAACTAACGCTTCATATTTTAGTATATCACTCAAAACTAACCTAAAATGCATTTTGTTAATGAAAATAGAAAAGTGCTTTGCACTTACGAGAGGCGTCAAGGATGCACAGAAAAATTAATACATATGTACTATTTTAGTACTATAATGTATTATGTAATTACAAAAGCATAAATGTAAAGCTACACCTTTTAGAAGAAATCAGTCATTTGTGTTTGCTTCTTGCTTTGGAAGCATTTTCTCTTTGCTTGGAAGCAAAATAAATAAATAAATAAAACATTTAGTGCGGCAGTCGCGGATAATCCGCCAGCGGATAATCGAGAGTCTACTGTATGTCCTCAATAGGATTTGGAAAAAGATCTTTTTAAGTCGAAAATAATAATGTTTCTGAACAGTATAATATCACTGAACGAAGAATTTGGTCTGAATAATAGAAAGTGCCTTGCAAATGTTGAGGTTCACAATACTTACGTGCAGTCTACAGACCTCGGAGATTCGTAAATAAGACACTGGCGAACCAAATCGTGAGGTTGTGCTCCCATTGTAGCATACTCTGACCTTGGTAAAGGTGGCAGCTGGTGAGGTGTCACAGTGGGAAACTGCAACAATGTATTAATGTCTCATTAAAGACCGCATTGATATACCACATTCAGTGTTTTACAATGTCACTGGCATATTTTAATAAAGAGCATGCTCTCTATATATTGGATGGCTGTTTGCTCGTTACCAATTTTCCGCAATCTTTCATCAACTTTCCTTTGAATCATTTAATAAATGTCAAAAATACTTATAATTTTGTGTAACTTATAAATCTAAATTTATAACCGGAGCTGAATTATGTAAAAATGAATAAAAAATGATGTAAATATTTATATAATTATCAAAATAAGACCATATAAATAATGTTATAATTAGCAAAATAGAATGATGTAAATATTTATATAATTAGCAAAATAGAATAATGTAAAAATATTCATATAATTAACAAAAATAATAAAATTAACATTGTGTAACTTATAATGGTGTAAATAAAGATATAATTAGTAAAATAGAATGATGTAAATAATGATATAATTAAGCAAAACAGGATGATGTAAATAATGATATAATTAGCAAACCAAAAGGATATAAAAATTGAGATAATTAATAAAATAGATTGATTGAAATTTGAATTGTTATGCACTTACGGAAATATTTCCTGGATTATTGTCATTAGGGTCACAATAATCAGGATGAGTTCTACAAAATTCAGCCAAACTTGCGTTTGGGTAACACATGCTGGGAAACTTATTGCAGAAAAGTGTAGACTTAATGCTAGAAAAATTTAAAACGTTAAGATTCACAACTTACATGATTTTTTTTTCAATTTATGAATAACGATAATTTTAAAATCTTTATAAACGGTTCTTCAAATATTTTTATTTACTTAGAAATCCAGTTTCAGAGATTTAAATGGACCATTTATTGCACTCTATTTAATTATTTTTTGTAAAAAACTCTTATTTAACAAATTAAGCTTTTTATCGAGATAATTAGTGCCGATAAAGGAATATCTTCTGAATTTTACCATTCCTTTTGTAAAACAAAATCTATGTTGTGATTCTAAATCCGTCTAAAATTCCGATTATAAATCCATCTGTTAAAGACTCATTATAAATTAAAATTTCGTGTATCTCTGGTGAAATACATCTAGGTATCTGTGAAGCCAACATCTGATCTAGTTTCAATATGTAGAGTTAATTGCTTTCTTGACAGACATTCAAAAGGAACATCCGTCTGTGTTTCTATTGGCGAAAACTCCAGGACACTTTCTATGTAGCCGGATTACAGAGCAGATCCTAAAAAGCGTTTGTCAGTCCACCAGTCTTAACTATTAATTTTCTGATTGAGAGCTGAAATAAAATGAAGACCGTAGTCACAAGACCGTTCGATTCATGATGTTTTTTGGTTATGCTATGCTCTACCCTAGTAGTCTACAGCGAAAAAATTTTTTTAATATAAAAATAAGTTCATTTTTTTCTTTTATTTGTTTTATGTATCTTCAAGGTATAAACCAAAAGGCAAAACAAAACATTATTAAATGCTCATTTTAGCTATTGCTAAAGAATTTCTGAATCGCAAATGATTTATTACGTGTTCAGAATTTCACAGCTACAAACTTCAATATATTTTATAATTAATGAGAAATTATCCTTTTATGAGAAATTATCTAATGAAAAAGTGTATTTGATTGCATATGATGAACTGGAATAAGAGATGGAAAGCAAGATATTTTTATGACCTTCTTTTAAAGAAATTAACAAATGACTTGTTATATTGTTAATTTTATAGTAAGCTGATGTTTAAACTAGAAAGAAGAAATATTGCAAAATAAATAAATATTTTCTAAACGCCTGGTAATTCTTGGAAGAAAGAAGAGAATATGTCAGCATATTCTGAGGATATTTGAAGGCTAATATTCTAATTAGAAAAAAAAAAAATAATACAAGCGTTGTAATTTTTGCGAAATGATTCCGGTCATTATTTGATAAGTCTCTGTCCTAGCTAGAAAGAAGTTGTAGTCTGAAAGAAGTTTAATTCTTCATTTGTCAATATCTAACATTTCCAACCTCTTTACTCCCTTTCAATAAATGAAACTAATTAAGGATATAATATAGTGATAAATGAAAAAAGTTCATGCTTACATGATTATAAGCATTATTTTTTTTAATTCTTTTTCTTTTTTGATGGATTTTATGCTCCTTTACATAACTTGATTTTACAAATGCTAATATAGGAAATTTTATAAATGATTTTGCATTTTATTCCTGATATACTAATATGAATTATATCACGATGTAAATTTTATATAATAGTGTTCCTTAGTCAAAACAGTATTGTAATTTTGAATAACCTAGTAATCAATTATTCGAATGATTTTGATAATATTTTAATTCTATCTTAGAAATACATCTGGCACCAAATTTTGAAATAAATCAGTTAGAGCTCGGTAATATTTAAAATAATGAATTATAAAAGGTATTAAAAATAAATTAATTAATGCTAATTCTTCAAAAAAAAACTCTTTCTTTATTATTTTACCATTCTATAAAGTATGCTAATATGCACGGTTTTACTATAATTCTAATTATAAATGTAAGAAGTACAGAAAACAATGCTATAAAGTAGTTAAGTCCTAATAAATATCATTCCAAAATTAGAAATATTTTATTAGCGTGCTCAAAATTCCAATTAACGTAGAACGTTTCAAAAAAGGATTCCCACTTTTATGATTTTGTTTTTATTCTCAAGCATTTCATAACAGAATATTTTCTTTTCTGCATTTTAATATGAGCATGTTTAAAAAAATATTTCCACACATTTATTTTTGTCTTGATAATTCGTATGGTTTCTTAAAGAAGATTTATATTTTAAGGTGAATGTAAAAAACTGATGATTATGCATAATTATCGGGGATTTGTAATCACCAAGATATTTTTAATGGGGATCATGGATAATCACCGGATTAATCACATTAACCGCAATACATAAACTTAACAGACACTGCGCTGTAAATAAAAAGAAACTTACCCGTTGGAGCTACAAACAGACATGGCTGGCAATTCGAATTCATCAGGAAAAAAGTACTGCACATCTACCACTGTCGGATATGTCCAATAAACGGCGAGGAAAGAAAACGTTTGCCAGAAGAATCCGACAGTACATCCGATGAAAACGGCCGTTTTCAAAAATTTTCTTGTACTGTTTTTAGTAGCGAGTATCTGAGGAATGCCAGTAATGACAGAATTTTTCAGAATTTTCTTGAAACGAATCCAGAAATGCATAGCTTCTTCCGAAATTCAAAACCTAAAAAGGTTTTCTGAATAAATGAAGCAGATGGGAAAAATTTGTTTTATTTTATCATCTTGTTGTGATAGGAATCTAATATCAATGCTGTTGCTTGCCCCGAACTGAAGAATTTGGAAACAAATCGGCAGAGAAATTGATGGTCCACAGATATAACTGTATAATTGCAAATGTTATGTGTACATCAATGTTGAAAATAAAAAAAAAGCACACTCTTAAAGCCCAAAATGTAAAACGCAGAAATCAAAAATAAATTGAGATCTTATTATAACTAATTTTAAACAATAAGACTTAATCAATGGGAGTATCATTTTTAAAGTTTACCGTTAATAATTATTATTATCTTAAACCGCTTTTATAAATATATTTATATACTTGAAAAAAATTATATAATGAGTTTAATAATATTATTAAACTTATACAAACTTATGCGCACTAATTTTTATAATGAGTTTCCTAATATATATTTCATTTTCTATAATAAGTTTTTTCTTGTAATAAATTATTTAAGTCTTTTTATTTACAAGATTTTAAGTAACTTCACAAGAAACTACGATTTACATTTACAAAAGGAATGACATAAGAAATAATTTAATTATGTCATTCCTTTATATGTAATAAGATTGTGACATATGTCATTTGTGACAATCTTATGACATTTGACATTTTCATCTTGTACTTGGGATAATCACAATTATCTTAATACAAGTACTTTACACCCAAAAGATACAATTTGGTAATTATGTAACTTACACTAAAATTTCGTTTAAGAGAGAAGATATTCCATCATTTGAACTTGATAAGCAGAATATAAACAATGAAACTTTCAAAACCTTATGCAAATTTTATACTGAATTTCCATTTGAATGAAATTTGTTATAGTTGATTTCAATAAATGAAGGCTTCTATCAACAAATTAATTTATTATTAAAAGAAATTTACTTAAGGGTTGTTTGTTAAAGCGCTTTAATGTTTTTTAAAGAAAAGTTAACTATATATATTTTATAACTACCCCCATAAAAAATTAATATGTATTTAAGTTGTAATAAATTGTTCAAAAGGAATTAATAAGTTATTTGCATTTTATATAAAACAGTTAAAAAAATATTTTCGAAAAATTACTAGGAATTTCAAATATAGATTTAAAACAGAATAATTTAAAGAAAAAATGCAAATTCTTGCTTTATTTCCGTAAACAAAGTTTTCATAAACTTTTTGATTTGCACGCCAAGGATGTGACATAAATATTTTTACTTTTAAATTATGTTCTGATGCCCCTTTACACTTTTTTTAGAGACTCAGAAAACCCATATCAGCTGATATATATCTTGAAGATCAATCTTTGTTGAATAATGATTTTTTAAAAAAAAAAAAAATACCGAGAAGTATCAAACATATAAACAAAAAAAAAAAAAAAAAAAAAAAATTGTGTGCCGCTACATTACACATGCAAAAAATTTGTAAACTAAAAGATGAAACAATAGAAAAAGATAATCTTTATTAGTTCTTTTATGAAGAATTTATTCAAATAACAAGACAAATTAATCATTCGTTCAATTAAGCTTCCGTAATAAAAAAAATCAAAGTGAATTGAAAATAAATGACTTAATAGATTGATTTCAACTTCATACATCAGAATTTTATATTTCAATACAATTTTTTAAAATTTATTGGGAATAATTAATTTTTTCAAGTGAAAATAAAAATATACAAAGATAACGCAAATCACACTATTAACGAAATATCTATCTTAAATCTATTTCATTAATGAAGATTTCTTGAACAGAAAGTTTGTAATCCTGTTATTAAAGCTTAAATATATACTTAGTAAATATCCACATTGATTACTAAGAATCGGAACTTTTTTTAGTAAAACCAGTTTATCTTATACGCATAAAATCAGTCTGAAAGGAAAGTAATTTGATTCTTCTGCTGAATATAATCGATACGATTTTATTCTTTTTATTTTAATCATATTTTGAATAATTTATCTTTAAAACTTTTTTAGGATGAACATAAATGGCATTATGGAATTCGAAGGTCTTAACTACTAATAGACAAAATATGTCTTGTTCAAATCTGGCTATTTTAATAAATTTGAATAAATAATGAATAATAATTAAAATTTTACCTTTTAGTTAATCATGCATGACTCTAAAACTTACCTCATTTGATTCATATATCGACAATATAATCTCTGTGGATAAAATATGCTTCCAATAAAATTTTCTAGAAATAAAAAGAAATGTATGAAAAATAAATCAAAACAAAATGATGGCTGATATGTCTTGATTGAAAAAAACTGCCATTATATTATGTCTTTTTTTTTTCTCAAATGACGCATGTCTCCATTTAGCAAACCATTGGAAATAAAATATCGGATGGATACGTTTGAAAACATTTCGACTGAATAAAAGTGTCATTTTAAGTCATGACAGACCTGAACATCAAAAAATTGTTTCTTTCATATAGAAAAAGTGTCATATCTGAAAACGAAATAAAAATACTATGATCGTAAATCAATATTTAGCTCTCCTCCACCCTGTCAAAGCATACATGTTCTTTTATAATACAATGATGCCATTTTCTTCTTTTTATGCCCTTTAAATAATTTTTTTCAGAAATCTGACATTTATGCAATATAAACAAAATGTTTAGTAATTGATCAAATATTCAATTGGCTCATTTATTATTATTTACCTTTATTATATGAGTAAAACAAATATTGGCTCTTTCAATTCGAATCAAAGAAACTTATTTTCTTTTAGTTAAATTCAGAATCCTATCGAAATTTACTTTTTTTTATATCATTAATTGTGGCTAGCGGATACTTCTATTCACTAATGGAGTGGATGGTAGAGAATTGCATGCATTTTTCGTTTGCCATGAAAAAAGTGTTTAGTTGTTTACGCAAGAAATTTTCAGTTGCCTTTCGGATGAATAAATTTTAAATATGCTTACCTGCTCATTTTTGCTAATTCCTATTCCAACAACTGAAATATCGTCATATTGCTTTGCTGATAATATAAATAATTATGATCTAAATTCGATGGCAAACGTTTTCGTTTCGCTGAGTTATATGAACTCGCATTTTACTTTCTTTTATAAGAAAAAAGAAATTAATATAATACCAAAGAATTCATTGTTAAGAACTAAACAAAATTTCTGTGTTATAGAGTTTTCTGAATTCAAAGGAAGGCAATATTTTTGGAAGTTTGTTTGTGAATACTATGAATAACAAAAGACGATAGATATAATTAAATCAGCAATCTTGAAGCTAAAGTTGTAGATTTGCATGAATTTTCGGAAGCAAATTTTCAACGAGAAGTGTGTCAGTCCATACATATATCCACATGATCCTCAAAATACATTGAGTTAAAACACTAAATTTGACGAATGGTTTCAATTCTAGAATTGTAGATTTGTGTGAAAGAATAATATAAATCTCTAAAATGTTGAGGGATTGCCTATATGCCTAAATAATTGAATACAAAGGTCTAGCCAAAGTGATCAAGGTTCTCCCCAACCTCAACAGTAAGGTGAGATGTTTGTTAATTTTCATTCCCAGTTGATCCTCGCTCCTCATAAGATATATCCCTGCAATTTTTTTATAACTAAAAATTATTTTATAGTTTTAGAAAAAAAGTTTCATGAAAGTCATGTATTTTTAAAAAAAATATTTTAATTAAAGGCATTAATGAAAATACTATAAACAAAAATCTAAATGTTTCACTTCAATGAATAAGGTACAAACATTACGTATTGTCCATAATATTTATCTGTAATTTTTAATACCTTGCATAATTAATATTTTTTCAATTCTTGCCTATTTGCACGGAGTACCATATAAAACTAACTTTTAAAGCATATATTTTAATGGCTATTTTTGTCCTAGAGACCTCTTTTTGAACATTCCTATTGATAATGCAGGTCCTGTATCGATTTATTGAAATTTTAGTTACATTTTGAATTTACTAAAAGTTTTGTTAAATATTGTAATTTTAAGAGATAATTT